>NC_056738.1:375686629-375839129 GCF_019279795.1 Protopterus annectens | reverse complement strand
CCAACTGCTGAATGTCATTCATGGCAGACGGTTGTCCTATATTATGTTTGCTGGACCAGGTAGTCACACAGAACTAAAGGAATGTTCCGGTCTTACCTAATGCCTCAATGGTATGCCACGTGACAGGTACACTTTACATTATGACAGAATGAGACATGAAAATCTGACTGAATCTTGATGAATTTACAACAAAGTTTCTAAGCTTCAGAGCTGGATAGGAGGCATTTCTCTCTGTTAGGTACAGATTTGTATTTACTGTCAGACCATTAGTGGACTTTAGTTGCCTCATGACCTTTATATATTGCATTACTCATCATAAGGGTAATAGGACTTAACTGTTTAAAGGTGATATGAAGGTTGGTACTTTTGTAGATAGAAGCAGAGTGAAGGTTAACAGAACAGTTAAGGTGAAAACATAGACAGCAAAAAAAGGATAAAGAAGAGAAGAGAGAAAGGGGCTTGGTTTTTGACAAATGTGAAGAAAAGTGTTTGCTAGAAAACATAGTGGATCTGTGAAGTACATAGTTATCTCCTTATACTGATATTCTGCTACAGCTGAGAACCTGCTCCTTTATGGATGCACATAGATTGTCAATGTTTGCAATATTAATAGTAATGCTACTTTATATGCTTGTCAGAAGCATATTTTTCAGTGCAGATTCCTTGTACCTTTTTGATAACAGTAATCTTTCATCTTTCTACAAACTGTTCATTACTATTTAAGCATTCTGACTGTGTCTCCTCTTTTCTTGTATGAACTAGTCTCATGTGAATTTGGTGCATGCATTGTTTCTTAAAATGCAGTTTCTTTCTATTACACAGCAAACTTTACAGACCAGCTTCCATCTCTGACAATTTTGTCTGCACCTGAAAAAATCCTTAAAGTGCAAATTAATCTGTTTTTTCAGCATACAAATCCCTGTTTCTTTACTGTTCTTTTAAAAAGTGTAGTGTTCTGTATTCAGCAAATGTATGTTGTTTTACTTAGTGCCTAAAATAATTATGAAAAAAAATAATATTTAATGCACATTCTGCATAATAATACATCTCTTCCTATGCTCAGACTGACACAGTGAGATTAATGCATGGAGCAATTAATAACAATGCATTATGAGGACAATGGTATTTTCAATATTTTCACTTATATACAATACAGAAATACAACCTTCATGCACTGGTATCTAGCACTTTTAAGTTAAGATTTTGTACACATACTAAAGGTGCTAAGCTTGGCAAAAGAAAAACAACTATACCAAACTAAATATCAAATGTCACAACTATAATAAAACCAGTATGTAGCCCAGTACTGTGCTAAAGCTAAAATAATCATTGCTTTGTTAAATGATAAGAAAGTTAAGAGCAGATACCCGGTCATAAGATTACCATTACTTCACATGTAGCTGCACCTGCAGATCTTGGAATGAAATATAGATGTGTCTGGCACGCTAAAGGGCATATTTCTATGGGGCAGGTTTTGTTGGGCAAACATCACATGACACACATGCCAATATCACCCAATGTACAAAGAAACAGTTATGTGTATATACATTATCATAGCTTGAATGGAACGAAAAAAATTAACGTCTTTTTATGAAAAGTGAAAACAACCTGCCACAAACATGACACCTGGTCAAGACATCAAAAAAAATCTATATTTATAATTTTATTTATTTATTTTAAGCAACTTAAACTGACAAGCATAACATTTATACTGTTTTATTCCAGAGTCTTGAAAAAATCTTAAGTTTGTACTGCTGACAGATTAAACAGAAAATGTCACAAAATTGTATTTTACTGCTTGGCCATTAAACTCACAGAATTGATTTTTATCAATTTCCATTAATTAAGTGTGTCTCACATGCCTACTGGTACAGGGCAGGGCATCTACCCATGATACTGGTAACCCAGAATTGGCTGAAGACATGGGAGAGGGATGAGACTTGTGTGAGGGGAATGGTATTTCCAGAACTGTACTGCTGTCTGGAAGTAGCTGAGAAACAGCGCAGGATCACCAGTGTTGCTTGGGAGAAGCAGGGCAGGTGGATCAGTAAAAGTGAAAGATATGCACTTACCAATCAATAAAACTGAAGATAGGGTGCATCCTCTATAACAGCAAGGTTGAAACCTGTAGACATCAGGACTGCTTGGAAAGTAAAACTTTCCCAGGTTGCTAAGTATTCCACACCTCAGCACAACACACCAAGGTGCCACACCTCTCTCCATACATTCATTTTAATGAGAAAAGGTCATCTAAAGATTAGAATAAGAAGAGAAGGTAAAGATTCAAAACCGGAGGGAAGGAGAATGGCGGCTGACTATGTTACAGAGAAGGAACCTACTCTTACAGATGTGCTGTTAGGGTAAGTACAAAACATTTGTACCTTAATAAAGGAGATTGATGTTGTGGCATTAAGCTAGATTTCCTGCACGGAGTGTCTTTTGGGAACATCTCTGAGAGAACTGTGACTCCAGAGGAAAACCAGGATTTGGTCATCACCTTCAGTTTATATCACCTTGCAAACATATTAGGAATAGATAACTAGCTGCTGTTGTAGAGATCCAGAGCATCTAAAAAAGTTGTAAATGTAACTACTGTAGGGATGTGAGCCTGCAGAACTGTAGTGTAAATGTAAGCACTGCTGTAGGGTTGTGAGCCTGCAGTACTGTAGTGTAAATGTAACTAATGATGTAGGGATATGAGCCTGCAGTACTGTAGTGTAAATGTAACTAGTGCTACAGGGGTGTGAGCCTGCAGTACTGTAAGGTAAATGTAACTACTGCAGTAGGGCTGTGAGCCTGCAACTGTAATGTAAATGTAACTAGTGCTACAGGGATGTGAGCCTGCAGAACTGTGGTGTAAATATAAGCACTGCTGTAGGGTTGTGAGCCCGCAGTACTGTAGTGTAAATGTAACTAATGATGTAGGGATATGAGCCTGCAGTACTGTAGTGTAAATGTAACAAGTGCTGTAGCGATGTGAGCCTGCAGTACTGTAGTGTAGATGTAACTAGTGCTACAGGGGTGTGAGCCTGCAGTACTTTAGGGTAAATTTAACTACTGCAGTAGGGTTGTGAAACTGCAACTGTAATGTAAATGGAACTACTGTTGTAGGGAAGTGAGACTGCAGTATTGTAGTATAAATGTAAAGTAATGATGTAGAGATATGAGCCTGCAGTACGGTAGTGTAAATGTAACAAATGCTGTAGGGAAGTGAGCCTGCAGTACTGTATTGTAGATGTAACTAGTGCTGCAGAGATGTGAACCTGCAGTACTGTAGTGAAAATGGAATTAGTGCTGTAGGGAAGTGAGCCTGCAATACTGTAGTGTAAATATAACTACTGCTGTAGGGAGGTGAGCCTTCAGTACTGTAGTCTAAATGTAACTACTACTGTAGAGATGTGAGCCTGCAGTACTGCAGTGTAGATGTAACTAGTACTCTAGGGAGGTGAGCCCGCAGTACTGTAGTGTAGATGTAACAGCTGCTGTAGGGATGTGAGCCACAGTACTGTAGGGTTAATGTAACTACTGCTATAGGGCAGTGAGCCTGCAGTACTGAAGAGTAAATTTAACTACTGCTGTAGGGATTTGAGTCTGCAGTACTGTAGTGTAAATGTAACTATTGCTCTAGGGATGTGACCCTGCAGTACTGCAGTGCAAACTACTGCTGTAGGGAGGTGAACCTGCAGTCCTGTAGAGTAAATGTAACTACTGCTGTAGGGAGGTGAGCCCCAGTACAGTAGTGTAAATGTAACTACTGCTGTAGGGAGGTGAGCCTGCAGTACTAAGCATAAATGTAACTACAGCTGTAAGGAGGTGAGCCTGCAGTACTGTACAGTAACTGTAACTACTACTGTAGGGGTGAGCCTGAAGTCCTGTAGTATAAATTTAACTACTGCTGTAGGGATGTGAGCTTCCATTACTGTAATGTAAATGTAACTACTGCTGTAGGGGGTGAGCCCCCAGTACTGTAGGGTAAATGGAACTACTGCTGTAGGGAGGTGAGCCTGCAGTGCTGTAGTGTAAATATAATTACTGCTGTAGGGATATGAGCCTTCAGTTATGTAGTGCAAATGTAACTATTGCTGTAGGAGGCTGAGTACACAGTACTGTAGTATAAATGTTACTACTGCAGTAGGGATGTGACCCTGCAGCACTATTGTAGATGTAGCTAGTGCTGTATGGAAGTGAACCTGCAGAAAGTACAGTTGTGTACACTTACAATAAATGTAGATGTTCGAGTGTATTCACTGTTGCAGACATCACATTTGGGTTGTCTGCTTGCAGTAGCCCTCAGTCAGCCAGATTATTAAAGTCGTGGGTCCTGCTTCGGTTGCTGTCTCATCCTCCATGACATCAGGTAGTCAGAGGTATAAAGCATGCAGCCAATGCCATTACATCAGTTTTTCTTGCCCCAGATGTCAGGTGGCCCCATAATGGGAAGCAATTATATACAAGGTTACACCCCAAAAAAAATAATAAATACACTAAAAAGCTTTAAGCATAGTAAACAAGAATAAATATATAGTCAATAGAAGGCAGGGGGCTGGAGGGAGGGTAACCAGGACTGCAACAGTGAATACACTTGAACATCTTCATTTATTGTAAGTGTACACAACTGTACTATGTTCTTCGTGTTTAACTGTTGCAGTCATCACATTTGGGTAGATTCCCAAAGCTAAGGATGGGAGGAGGAATTTAGATATCATTAGGACCAGCTATAAGGCCCTGCAAGACTGCAGTGGCAAAACCAGCTCTGGATTTAGAGAAAATTAGCAAATGGTAATGCTTGGTGAAAGTATGAACAGAACTCCAGGTAGCAGCTTCTAGGATGTCCCTGGTAGGGACACCTCTGAGAAAGGCTGTAGAGGTAGATGCAGCCTTGGTTGAGTGTGGTCTTATCCCCTGTGGGATAGGTTTTCCATGGTGCTTATAGCAGAAATTAATGCAATGGCCTATCCATTTAGAAATGGTTTGCTTTGAAACAGCCTTCCCCTCTGCCCCTGCAGCAAATGCCACCAGCAGCTGTTCAGATTTCCTTTGAGGTTTAGTCCCGTCCAAGTAAAATCTAAGTTGCCTGTGCACATCTAAGGAGTGGAGTATCCCTTCCCCTTTTTCTGTGGATTAGAAAAGAAGGTTGGCAAATGAATGGACTGATTAAGAGCCACACTGGATACTACCTTGGGCATGAAGGAGGGATTGGTCCTGAGGGACACTGTCCGCATGAAAGATGATGAAAGGCTCCACTGCCATAAGGGCCTGTAATTCAGACACCCTTCTTGCTGAAGTGATTGCTAAAAGGAAGGCAGTTTTCCAAGAAAGGAATTTTAACTCTGCCCTTGCATCCGGTTCAAAAGGAGTTAGAGTGAGTTATTCCAATACAAAGTTAAGGTTCCAGGCTGGAGTTGGGGCTCTCCTTTGTGGTCTTAAGTTTTTTGCCTCTCTAAGGAACTGATTGAGCAGTGGATGACAGAAGAGGGGTGATTCTGTGTTGTAATAAGCTGAAATGGCTGAGGCATGAATTTTGATGGAGGAAAAGGAAAGGCCCTTGTGAAGCATCTCAGTTAAGTATTGAAGAATCTGAGGTAAAGTGGGTGCTGCTGTGCCCATCCCTTGAGTTTGGTTCCAGGAACAGAATCCTTTCCATTTTTCAGCATAAAACTTTCTAGTACTAGGCCTGCTTGCCTCCAGAATGACATCCAACACTTGTTTACCGAGGGATGGTGACAGAGAGATCAGCTAATTAGCCAGGCTGCCAAGTTCAGGGTTTGAAGCTGATGATGCAGTATCTGGCCCTCCTGCTTGGACAGCAGGGTAGGGGTCTGAGGCAGGTGCCAGCAGTGACACACTGCACAAGAAGGGGTACCAGTGTTGGTGTGGCCAGTCTGGTGTAATCAGTATCGTCCTTGGTTTGTCCTGTTTGATCTTTAGTAGTACTTTGGAGAGGAGAGGCAGAGGAAGAAAGGCATAAACTGATAGCTCTTTCCAGTTGAAGGACAGGGCATCCACTTTCCAAGCTTGTTTGTGGGGAGTCCTTGTGCAGAATTTGTCCAATTGGTAGTTCTGGGGGGAGGCAAACAGGTCTACATCCGGGCTCCCCCATTTGTTTATCAACATATTGAAAGTCTTTGTTTCCAGTTTTCACTCGTGTGGGACCATGAGATTTCTGCTTAGTTCATCTGCCAGTGTATTTATCTTTACTGGCAGGAATTGAGCCTGTAGATGCACTTGGTAGCTCAAGCTGTGTTCCACAGAGCCATGGCTAGTCTGAAGAGGGGGTATGAATGGGTACCCCCCTGCTTGTTTATGTACCACATAACAGTGGTGTTGTCCATCTTTACCATTAATTGTCCTGGAAGAATGTGGTCCTTGAAGGCTGTCAGAGCATTCTGTACAGCTAACATTTATTTTTGATTGATATGCAGGTGCATTTGATTTGGGTTCCATTTGCCCTGAATGCACTTCCCTGCCAGGTGAGCCCCCCATGCCTATGATGCATCTGTTGTTAGGATTTGGGTGGCAGGGGGTAGAGAGAATGGTAGTCCCTTGTTTTGGTGACAGGCCTCTGCCCACCAAAGGAACTCTAACTGTAGGCAAGGTATGATAGGAATCATTGCTTCTAGATCCTGAGAATGTTGACACCATAAGCTTTTTAGATGCCATTGTAGTTTCCTCATATGCATTCTTGCATATGGAATTAGGAGAATGCAGGAGACCATGAACCCCAAGGCTTGCAGTATTTGCCTTGCAGATAGCAGGGTTTTTGTGGCCATTAGTTTGAAGTAATCTGTCAAATGAATTTGTTTCTCTGGCATGAGGAAAGCCATCTGGGAAGTTGTGTTCAAGCTTGCTCCCAGGAATATAACTTGTTGACAGGGTACAAGATGTGATTTATTTTCATTTATGGTGTACCAAAGGCAAGTTAGCACCTTTTGTAAAATTGCCAGATGATTCAAAAGTATGTCCTGGCTTTCTGCCTGAATTAAACAATCATCCAGGTATGGGTATATTTGAATATTTCATTGCCTACAAAATGCAATGACTGGAGCTATGCACTTTGTGAATACCCTGGGTGCAGTAGATAAGCCAAAGGGCAGTGCAGAGAACTGCTTTGAAGCATAGGTATCTTTGGCAAGATTCCCTGATTGGAATGTGCAGGTAGGCCTCTTTTAAATCCAGTGTTGCCAACCAGGCATCCTTTCTAGCATAGGAAGCAACTGGTGAAGAGTTAGCATCTTGGATTTTGGAATCACCAAAAAGGTGTTTAGGATAGAAAGGTCCAGGATAGGATGCCATGAGCTGTCTTTTCTGGGTACCAGGAAAAGTATTCAGTAGAAACCTTGTCTCTTTTCCTCTTCTGGTACAGTTTGAATAGACCTTATACTTAAGAGAGAGAGTACTTGCTTTTGAGCCTCTGACCACTGATTTGGGGGTAGATATGGCCAACCGTTTGGGGTTGGTAACGTGTGGAAGTTAAATCTGTATCCTTGGGATGCTATATTTTAAACCCATTTGTCCTGGGTAATGAGTTCCCAGTTTTTTGCCTGCAGAGCAATCTTTCCCTCTAAAGGAGCAATCAGTTGAGAAGGGCTTGGAAGGTTTAAAGTTAAGTCATTGAGACAGTTTACTATAGAGGGAGTCTTACTACTCCCTGGTTTGAAAGTGGAAGCCCCCCACTGCTTAGTCATGTGCGTACCTTAGGACTGAAGCCTGGGTGTTCTGCTGGTTCTGGGTTTGGACTGAGAAGGCCTGGAAGAGGCAGGAAAGGACCAAATTCTTAGAGGGCCAATGCCTACTAAATCTTGGAAGCTGTACTTGTAGGAAATCTTTAACAGTTTGCATAGATTTACCTTTTTCCTCCATCTTTTTAAGTACTTCTTCTGCTTTGTTGCCAAACAGGCAGTCATAATTTAAAGGAGCATCCAGCAATTTAGCTTTAACATGATCTGGCAAAGATTGCTCCTTAAGCCAAGCATGCCTTCTAAGTACAGACCCAGTGACAGCAACCCTGCAAGATGCTTCTAGTGAATCAAAACCACATTGCAAAGTATGTTTTCCAACTTGTTCAGCAGACTGCATTAAATCCTGTAAATCCTTATTTTCAGCACAGTCAGGAATCAACATCATTTTCTGTTTGAGCAAACTAATAATATGCTGCTGATGCCTTAACATATGAAACTGGCAGTTTAAGGCCCTAATGGCTAAGGTTGCAGAAGTGTATACCTTCTTACCCCATCTATCCAGTGCCCTTGAATCTCTATCAGAGGGGGTAGGATTTTTGGCAGTAGTATCTTTAATGCCCTTGGGTCACTGTGAAATGATCTTAGGATCCGCAGTAGGATATTTAATAAGGAACATGTGAGATTCAGGAACCGTGTAATATCTATCAGGTTTGTTGGGAGCAGGAAGTAAAGAGTCAGGGGCCAAGCTAGATTTAGAAAAGTCATCATCAACAATGTCCAGTACAGGGGGGTTAGCTAAAGGCCTGTGTTGGGGCAGAAGTAAGAAATCCCTCAGCCTCTTTTTAGAATCAGAGTAATCCTGGCTTTCCAAGCGAAAATGCTCCCTAAGAGTATGCAAGGTTTCACCAAAAGAGAAATCCTCTGGAGGGGAAGCAGAGGGAATGGAGTCCTCTGCATCAGAATCCTCATAGGTAGATAAGGGTAAATCCTGGTCATCAGAGAAAACAGAAATTTCAGAATCCTGATCAGAAGTATCATAAGCAAATTCAGTCCTAGGTCTCTTAGAGGGGGAAGGTTGGCTTCCCCTGATTAAAGTAATAAGGTCTTCAGCCATTCTTATGATTTGTTTTTTAGGCATAGAGGCCTTTGGATCGAGTTTTAGGCCTTGAAGAAGAAGATGGCATTGGTTTAATATGCAAGT
Source organism: Protopterus annectens (assembly GCF_019279795.1). Taxonomy (NCBI): domain Eukaryota; kingdom Metazoa; phylum Chordata; order Ceratodontiformes; family Protopteridae; genus Protopterus; species Protopterus annectens. The sequence continues at coordinate 375,830,249 of NC_056738.1, read as the reverse complement.
CAGTAGGCCTGAATACACCCTCAGAAGCCGGTGCCTGCACAGCGGCTCTGGACCCATCCAAGGTAGAGACATCCACAGGTACCACAGTTGAAGCATCTCGTGGCATACCGGACTCCAAATGTGTCTCAGTAGAGGCCTGTGAATCTGAAGTAGCGGGTATAAGGGGCTGCGAAAGTGCCTCACTGAGTACCGGCAAACTGGCGACTAGCTTAGGAGAAACGTCATCAGCAGCTTTGGACCTAGGCAGCCTGCCTCTGTCTTTATCTTTGCATTTTTTCGGAATGTTGGTAGTTGGGTGGCTTACTGAAGACATATCTTGATAGTTGAACCGAGTACCAAAATATTTAGAAGCGTAAATATACCGACGACTAATAGTTCGTTGTTAAAATAAGGCACAAAACTGACAATGAGGTACGTTGTGGTCAGGGCCTAGGTAAGGAATACAGTACGAATAAAAATCTTTATGAGGTATTTGTTTTCCACAAGAAATACAATTATTGACTTTTACTGACATCAGTTTAGAGCAAGAAAAAGTTTCCCCAATGGGGTACTTAGCTTTAGTTGAAGACTTCGGTTCTGAAACTCGAAAATGAAAATTTCAGGAGTCGGCTGACTGGCACTTGTGAACTGCTTCTGCTTTGGGCACCGCACAGCAAGAAAGAATGGGGTAATGGCATTGGCTGCATGCTTTATACCCCTGACTACCCGACATCATGGAAGATAAGACAGCAACCGACGCAGGAATGAAGAATTTGATAATCTGGCCAACTGAGGGCTACTGCAAGCAGATAACCCGTGTGATGACTGCAACAGTGAAACACAAAGAACATCTGCACAGTAACTGTAACTACTGGTGTAGGGATGTGAGTCTGCAGTATTGAAGTGTACATGTAACTACTGCTGTAGGGATGTGAGCTTGCAGTACTGTAGTGTAAATGTAACTACTGCTGCAGGGATGTGAGCCTGCAGTACTGTAGTGTGAATGTAACTACTGCTGTAGGGAAGTAAGCCTGCAGTACTGTAGTGTAAATGTAACTAGTGCTGTACGGATGTGAGCCTGCAGTACTGTGTTGTAGATGTAATTATTGCCGCAGGGCTGTGAGCCTGCAGTACTGTAGTGTAAATGTAACTACTGTTGTAGGGCTGCAAGCCTGCAGTGCTGTAGTGTAAATGTAACTACTGCTGTAGAGATGTGAGCCTGTAGTACTGCAGTTTAGATATAACTAGTGCTGAAGGGAGGTGAGCCAGCAGTACTGTAGTATAGATGCAACTGCTGCTGCAGGGAAGTGAGCCCACAGTACTGTGGTGTAAATGTCACTACTGCTTTAGTGATGTGAGCCTGAAGTACTGTAGTGTAAATGTAACTACTGCTGTAGGGAGGTGAGTCTGCAGTACTGTAGTGTAGCAGTAACTACTGCTGTAGCAAGGTGAGTCTGCAGTACTGCAATGTAAATGCAACTACTACTGTAGGGATGTGAGCCTGCAGTACTGTAGTGTAAATGTAACTAATGCTGTAGAGATGTGAGCCTTCAGTACTGTATTGTAGATGTAACTAGTGCTGTAGGGAGGTGAGCCCGCAGTACTGTAGTGTAGATGTAACTGCTGCTGTAGGGATGTGAGCCCGCAGTACTATAGTCTAAATGTAACTGCTGCTTTAAGAATGTAAGGCTGCAGTACTGTATGTAAAAGTAACTACTGCTGTAGGGGTGTGAGCCTGCAGTACTGTAGTGTAAATGTAGCTACTGCTGTAGTAATGTGAGCCTGCACTACTAGTAAATGTAACTACTGCTGTAGGAATGTGAGCCTGCAGTACTGTAGTGTAAATGTAACTACTGCTGTAAGGATGTGAGCCTGCAGTACTGTAGTGTAAATGTAACTAGTGCTGTAGGGATGTGAGCCTGCAGTACTGTAGGGTAAATGTAACTACTGCTGTAGGGAGGTGAGACTAAAGTACAGTAGTGTAAATGTAACTACTGCTCTAGGGATGTGAGCCTGCAGTACTGTAGTGTAAATGTAACTAGTCCTGTAGGGAGGTGAGCCTGCAGTACTGTACTGTAACTGTAACTACTGCTGTAGGGATGTGAGCCTGCAGTGCTGTAGTGTAGATGTAACTACTGCTGTAGGGAGTTGAGCCCGCAGTACTGAAATGTACATGTAACTACTGCTGTAAGGATCTGACCCCGCAGTAATGTAGTGTAAATGTAACTACTGCTTTAGGGCCCCTGAAAGGGGGGCCTGCAGGGGGGCCGGGTAGGTTTGTAAATTTTAAAACCCCAAAAAAAACTGCTGTGGGGAAGGAAATTGGGGGAAAGCCTTTGTTTTGTAACCGGGGGCCAGGTTTTTTTTTTTTTTTTTTTTTTTTTTTTTTTTTTTTTTTTTTTTTTTTTTTTTTTTTTTTTTTTTTTTTTTTTTTTTTTTTTTTTTTTTTTTTTTTTTTTTTTTTTTTTTTTTTTTTTTTTTTTTTTTTTTTTTTTTTTTTTTTTTTTTTTTTTTTTTTTTTTTTTTTTTTTTTTTTTTTTTTTTTTTTTTTTTTTTTTTTTTTTTTTTTTTTTTTTTTTTTTTTTTTTTTTTTTTTTTTTTTTTTTTTTTTTTTTTTTTTTTTTTTTTTTTTTTTTTTTTTTTTTTTTTTTTTTTTTTTTTTTTTTTTTTTTTTTCTTTTTTTTTTTTTTTTTTTTTTTTTTTTTTTTTTTTTTTTTTTTTTTTTTTTTTTTTTTGGGGGTGGGGGGGGGGGGGGGGGGGGGGGGGGTAGGGGGGGGGGGGGGGGGGGGGGGGGGGGGGGGGGGGAGGGGGGGGGGGGGGGGGGGGGGGGGGGGGGGGGGGGGGGGGGGGGGGGGGGGGGGGGGGGGGGGGGGGGGGGGGGGGGGGGGGGGGGGGGGGGGGGGGGGGGGGGGGGGGGGGGGGGGGGGGGGGGGGGGGGGGGGGGGGGGGGGGGGGGGGGGGGGGGGGGGGGGGGGGGGGGGGGGGGGGGGGGGGGGGGGGGGGGGGGGGGGGGGGGGGGGGGGGGGGGGGGGGGGGGGGGGGGGGGGGGGGGGGGGGGGGGGGGGGGGGGGGGGGGGGGGGGGGGGGGGGGGGGGGGGGGGGGGGGGAATTTCAAACTGTGGGGGGGAAACCCGCAGCCCCGGGGTTAAATGTAACTCTGTGGGGGGGACCCCACGCTGGGTGAAAATGTAATTTTAGTGATTTTGGCCTGAACTGTAGGGTAAATGAAACCCGGGCCCCAAGGGAGGTGAGATAAATACTGTGGGGTTTTAAAGTAACTACCCTTGGGGAAGGGTGATCGGGAGAAGGGAAATTAAATGAACTACTCTTTAGGGATGTGAGGCGGGACGGGTGGTAAATAAAACAAACTGTAGAATGTGACCCTTTCAGTATGTTTTGGTGTAAAAATGCTGTAGGGGGGGCCTGAAACCTGTGGGGTAAATGTAACTCTGCTGGGGGGTGTGACCCAGTCCCTTATTTAAAAATTAACCTGCAAAGGGAGGGCCGCAGTTAAGGTAAAAAAATTTGGGTATTAAACCTGCAGAACGTAGGGTAAATTAACTACTGTTTGGGGAGTAAACCTGAAAGTAAAACAAATGTAACTACTGTTGGGGAATGTGAGCCTGCAGTACTGTAGGAAAATGTAACTACGGGTGAAGGGGATGGACCCTGCGTAAAATTAACTACCGAGGGATTGAGTGCGTGGGAAAAATGTAACTACTGTTGGGGGAAATTGAGCCTCAGACGTAGGAAAATGTAACTACTGGGGGATGTGGGCAGTATTGAAGGGTAAATGTAACGGGTTGCTAAGGAGGTGAGCCTGCAGTACTGTAGAAAATGAATTTGTTGTGGGATGTGAGCCGGAGTGTGATTTAAATGTAACTACTGGGGGTTAGGGTATGTTAGTTTTGCGAAAATTTTGGTAGTGTAAATGTAACTAGGGGCTGTAGGAGGAGCCGCATACTGTAGGGAAATGTAACAAATGTTAGGGGTGAGCCCCAGTAGGGGGAAAATGTAACAAATTCTGAAAATGTGACCCTTTCAGTACTGATTTAAAGCAGGTGAGAAATTAGTTTGAAAAACCCCTTAGTAAATGTAACTCTTGGGGGGGGTAAACCCCGCATACGGGTAAATGTAACTCCCGCTGTGGGGATGTGAGCCTGCAGACGGGTTAAATGTAACTACTCTGTGGGAGGGAAACAGTAGGGGGACGCATTGTGATGTGAGCCTGCATCCCGAAAATGTAACTTGCTGGGGGAAGTGAGCCTGCATACGTAGGAAAATTTAACTATCCCGGGGGTGTCCCCAAAGTCTGTAGGGAAAACCCTGCTGGGGAGTGACCCCGCAGACTTTTGTGAAAAATGTAACTACTCCCTTGGGATGTGACCCTTAATTGTGTAAATGTAACTACTCCCGGGGGATACCCAGTACGGTGGAAAACTACTGCTGAAGGAGGTGAGCCTGCAGTATTAGAAAAAATGTAACATGTTTTAAAGGGGGTGACCCTGCCCCCCTTAGGTAAATTTAACTACTGCTGTAGGGAGTGAGCCTGCATTGAAAGAAAAATTAACTACTGCTGGAGGTGAGCCTGCAGTCTGAAATGAAAAATAACTAGGTTGTAGGGATGTAACCCCCTACTGTAGTGAAAAGGGAACTATTGTAGGGGGTGAGCCGAAATACTGGGGTTAAAAACTAGGGCTGTGGGGATTGACCCTTGCAGTACTGCAGGGAAATGAAACCCACTGCTGAAGGGTGTGAGCCTGCGGGTAGAGAAAAATGTAACTACTTTGGGGAAAGTGAGCCTGCAGTACTGTAGTGTAGAATTTTAAACTATGTAGGGAGTTGGGGTCCGAAATGAAAAGTAACTATTGCTGTAGGGATGTACCCCGCAGGGGTGAGTGAACAAGGGCTTAGGGATTTTGAGCCCACAGTACAAAAATTGTAATGAAACAACTGTTTAGGGTGACCCCAGTACGAGTGTAAATGAATTGAAAGAAAGTGGGGGCCGCAGTCATTTGAAATTTAACTAGGGTGTGAGCCCGCAGTACTGTAGTGCAAATGTAACTACTGGGGAGGGAGCCTGCAGTCCCCAGAAATGTAATTAAAGGGGTCCCCCCAAAGACTGTGGGGTTGCAACGGGGGTAACTATTGTTGTAAAGAAGGGATGAAAGCAGTCGTTGTAAATGTAATATGCTGAGGGATGTGAGCCTGCAGTACTGTTTAAAACCCGGGGGCTGTAGGGAAACCCGCAGTACTGTATTTAAATAATTTGTGTGGGGAGGTGACCCCAAAAGTACTGATAAAATGTAACTATGTTTGGGGTTTTGAGCCCAGTACTGTAGAAAAAATTAACTACTGCTGTAGGGATGTGAGCCCCCAGTACTGCAGGGTAAATGAAAACTACTGCTGAAGGGGAAAGGTGGATTTTCCGGGGCAGTGCTGTAGTAAAGGGGTAACTTTTTTACCCAAAGGTTTGGTGGACCCCGACTGTAGTGTAAATGAACTACTGCTTAGGGATGTGATGCAGTACTGTAGTGTAAATTAACTACTGCTGTGGGGAAAGGTGAGCCCAAACACCTTTTGAAAAGTAACTTTGCTGGGGGGTAAACCTGCAGTACTTAGTGAAAAATGTAACTTTTTTGGGGAAGTGAGCCTGCAGTGTGTAAAATGTAACTGGCTGTGGGAAGGCCCAATACTGTAGGGTAAATGTAACTACGGGGGAGTAAGGGGAAATGTCACCTTGGGGGTACCGGGAGGGGGTTAAATTTTAAATATGCTGTGGGGATGGAGGCGGGATTGGTAAATAAACTACTGTTTTTGTTTGTGAGCCCAGTATTTTAAATGTAACTACTTGAAGGGATGTGAGCCTGCAGTACTGTAGGGTAAATGTAACTGCTGGGGTGTAACCCGAACTGTAGTGTAATCCCTGCTGAAAAGGGGGGCCCCAAGAGTGAAAAATGTAACTATGCTGTAGGTAAGAACCCCCTGAGTGAAAATGTAACTACTGTTTAGGGAGGGAGCCGCAGCGGGGAAAAATGTAAATGTAACTACTGCTGTAGGGATGTGAGCCTGGTACTGGGGGAAAATTAACAGGGGTAAAGGAGGTGACCCAGCGAAGGGAAAAATGAAACTTTTTGGGGGAAATTGACCCCGCAGTTTTGGGAAAAACCTACTGCTTTAGTGATGGAAAACCCCTGTGGGAAAAGGTAACTACTTTGGGGGATGACCCGCAGTACTGTAGGGTAAAAAACCTTTTGAAAGTGAGCCTGCAGAAATGTAAAATTAAAATTTGGGATGGGGAGCCGGGCAGTATTGTGGGGAAAAATGTAACTACTGCTGTAGGATTTTAGCCGAATTGTATTGTAAATGAACAGGGGCTGTAAGGGAGCCTGCATACTGTAGTGTAAATGTAACTACTGTTGGGGGTGTGACCCCGCAATGTAGTGTAAATAACTACCTGGGGAGGGTAGTCTGAGGAAAATTTTAACTTGCTGTAGGGGATGGGAAGTTTTGCGGGGTAACCGAAAGGGTAAATGTAACTACTGCTGTGGGGATGTGAGCCTCAGTACTGTAAAATGTAACAAACTGCGGGAGGGGTGTGATGCAGATTTAAATGTAATTACTGTTAGGGTTTTGGCCCCCAAAAAGTACTGTAGTGAAATGAATTTGGCTGAGGAGGACCCCGAAATACTGTGTGTAAATATAACTCCCTTGGTTGAAAAGGGGGGGGGAGCCTGAGTACTGTGGGGAAATGTAACTACTGCTGTGGGGAAGGGACCCTAGTACGTGAAAAAGTAACTATGTGGGTTTGGGGCCTCCAGAACTGGGGGAAATGAAAATACTGCTGAAGGAAATGAGCCCCAGTATTGAGTGAAATGAAAGTGCTTTAGGAGGTGAGCCTGCAACTGTAGATGTAACTACTGCTGTGGGGTGGGCTGCATCTGTATGTAAATGTAACTATTGCTTGGGGAATGGGAGCCTGCAGTGTTTTGGTAGGTGTAAAATGAAACCCAACGGGTGTAGGGGGGCCCGCAGTACTGGGGTTAATGAAACTACTGCGGGTTAAGGGATCCTGAACCAGTAAATGTAGTGAAAATGTAATTACTTTAGGGGGGTGACCCCGCAGTATTTAAGTGAAAATGTAATTACTGGGGGGTGGAAAGGTGGGGTCTCCAGTCTGTAGTGAAAAATGTAACTACTGCTTGGGGAAGTGAGCCTGCGGGCCTGTTTCCCAAACTTGTTTGGATGTGAGCCCCAGTACTTATTGAAAATTTTAACAACTGGGGGAGGGACCCCAAGTACTGTAGTGAAAATGTAACAAAGTGAGGTGAGCCGAAATACTTTAGTGAAATTTAACTACTGAGGGGGTGAGCCTGAGTACTGTAGTGTAAATGTAATTTGAAGGGATGGGCAGTACCCAGTGTAAATGTAACTACTGCGGGGGGGAAATTCAGCCTGAATTTAATGAAAATTTTTGTAAATATAAGGGTTAAAGTGCTGTTGGGGGTTTGGAGCCTGCATTTTTAAAGAAACCCTTAAATACCTCCCTGTAGGGAAAAGGGTGATGTAAGGTAGGGAAATGAAATTAACCCTTGGGAAATTTGATCTCCAGTACTGTAGGGTAAATTAACTACTGCTGTAGGATGTAACCTGCAGAACTGGTGTAAATGTAAACTGCTGTAGGGGGGTAGCCCCAGTACTGTATTTAAATGTCACTGCTGAAAGGTGAGCCCCAGTACTGTAGTGTAAATGTAACTACTGCTTTGGGGGTGTAAGCTGCAGTCTGTATGTAAATGTAACAAAAACTCCCCTGTAAAGAATTTGTGGGGGGTGAGTCTGCAGTTTGGGAAAAATTAACCTATGCTGAAGGGATTTTACCCAAAGTACTGTAGTTAATGAACTGCTGTTGGGGGATGAGCCCACAGACTGTGGTGTAAATGTAACTACTGTTTTAGGGAGGGAGCCTGAAGTCCCAGGGGAAAGGAAATATGCTCTGGGGATGGGCCTGCGGGTATTGGGAAAAGAACTACTGCGGGGAGGGAGCCCAGTACTGGGGTAAATGAACTACTTGGGGAATGTGAGCCGAGTACTGTAGGGAAAAAGTAATTTTGTGGGGATGTAACCCCAGAACTGATTGTAAATGTAATTTGGTCCCCCTTGTAAAGGGAGGGGGACCCCAGTACTGTATTTAAAAATGTAATTTGCTGAAAGGGTGGGGCCTGCAGTCTGTATGTAAATGTAACTACTGCTGTAGGGTGTGAGCCTGATTTGCTTTGAAAAGGTAAAAGGTACCCTCCCTGTTAAAGGAAAATGTTCAGGGGGGCCCAAGTCCCTGGGTAAATGTACTACTGCTTTAGGTGGACCAGCATTAGGGTAACTATCTTTAGGGAGGTGAGCCTGCAGACTGTAGAAAAAGAAAACTACTGTTGGGGGAAAAGTGAGCCTGCAGTATTGAAAGTAAATCCCAAAAAAGGGATGTAAACCGCAGTACTGTAGTGAAAAATGTAACTATGCTGGGGTGTGAGCCTAGTATTTAGGGAAAATGAAACCATGCTGTGGGAGGTGAGTTTAAGACTTAGTGTAAATTAACTACTGCTTGGGGAAAGTGAGCCTGCAGTACTGTAGTGAAATTAAATTTCCCCCTTAAAGGGTGAGCCTGATTGTTTTAAAAACTCTGTAGGATGTGAGCTTGCAGCTGAAATGAAATGTAACTACCTGGGGGGAAATTTGATGAGCCCAAATATTAATGTAAATGAAACTGGCTGAAAGGGTTTCCCCCCCGCAGTAGTAGGTAAATGTAACTACTTTTTAAGGGAAAAAAATGTTACCCCGGGGGGCAGTACCGCAGTGTAAATGTAACTGTGTGTGGGGGTGAGCCTGCAGTACTGTGGGGAAATGAAACCTTTTAGGGGGGCAAATTAAATGGGCTGTGGGGGGCCCACAGTACTGTAGGGAAAATTTAAAAATTCTTGGGGAAGTGAGCCCAATACTTTTGTTTTGTAACACTGCTATAATGTGAGCCTGCATATTTATTTAAATGTAACTATCCTGAAAGGGAGGTGGGGCCTGCAGTTGTTGTAAATGAACTACCCTGTGGGGAATGTAAACCTGCAGTCTGTAGTGAAAAATTACCAACTGCTGTGGGGAATTTTGAGCCGATACTGAAATTTTAAAACTACTGCGGGGATTCCCCCCGAGAAATGAAATGTAAAAACACTGCTGTGGGGAAGGTGACCCCGCATTTTAAGTAAATGTAACATGGGAAAAAGGGGGGAGCCTGCAGTACTGAGTGTAACAAACTACTGTTTTAAAGGGGTGAGCCTGCGTCCTTAGTGTAAATTTAACTACTGTTTGGAAAGTAAATCTGCGGGAATGAAAAGTAACATGCTGAAAAAAAAGTGAGCCTGCAGTATTTAAAATGTAAATTTAACTATGTTTGGGGGGTTGTGACCCTTTCATTACTGTATTTAAAAATGTAACAAATGTTAAGGGTGAGCCCAATACTTTAGTGAAATTAACTTTTTCTGTGGGGAAGGGAGCCCAAGTCCCTTAGGGAAAAAGAAATCGGGTGTGGGGAAATGAGCCCCAGTACTGTGTGTAAATGTAACTACTGCTTAGGGATGTAGCCTGAAGTCCCTTAGTGTAAATTAATAGTCCTGGGGGGAAATGGGCCTGCGTACTGAAATGTAACTACTGCTGTAGGGAGGTGAGCCTGAATCCTGTAGGGTAATGTAACAACTGCTGGGGGAATTGAGCCCCAGTACAAAAAGGGTAAATGAAACTACTGTTGAAAGGATTCCCCCCGCAGAATTTTGTGTAAATGTAACACTGCTTGGGTGTCAGCCCCAGTACTGATTGTAAATCAACTGGCTGAAAAGGTTTGGGGAAAGTACTGTAGTGTAAATGTAACTATGCTGTAGGAAATTTGGGGCTGGGGAAATTTTGGGTAAATGTAATCTATTTTAATATACCTGTGGGGGGGCCCACAGTACTGTGGGGTAAATGAACTCTGCCGGGGGAGGGGCCCCCCAAAACTGTGGTGAAAAATGTAACTACCTTTAGGGATGTAGCCTGAAGACTGAGGGGAAAAGGTAATTGCAGGGAGTGGGTCTGCAGACTGTATTTAAAATTTTTAACCCACTGCGAAGGGAAGCCCAGAAAAGCATACTGTGGGGTGGAAATAAAACCATTGCTGAGGGAAATGTGACCCTTTCAGAACTTTTAGTGAATTTAAGTCTGTGGGGAGGTGAGCCCCCAGTACGGGCAAAGGGTTAAAAGGGGGTAACAAAAAATTTGCTGTGGGGGTGTGACCCTGCAGTGCTTTTTGTAAATGAAACTACGCTGGGGGTGAGCCTGCAGTACTGTTTTAAATGAAACCAGGAATTAGGGGTGAGCCCACATTTCTTAGGGTAAATTAACACTGTTTAAAGGGAGGGACCCCGCAGTACTGTAGTGAAAATGAATTACTGCTGTGGGGAGGTGAGCCTGCAGTTTTTTTAAAAAATTTAATTATGTTTAAGGGTGTAAACCCAGTACTGTAGTGTAAATGTAACTATGCTGTGGGATGTGAGTGTGCAAACTACTGTGGGGGTAAATGAAAAAAATTTTTTGTCGGGGATTGAGCCTCCCATACCAAAAATGAATTTTCTGAAAGGGAGTGAGCCTGCAGTCCCACGGTAAAGAAACCACTGCTGTAGGGAGGGAGCCAGTCTGTAGGGAAATGTAACTACTTTTAAAGGGATTGGAAAACCTAAAAGGGGGTAAATGTAAAACTACCCCTTGGGGAAAGGAACCCTTTTGGGAGAACCGGGTATGATAAATTTTAACTATGTTTGGGGATGTGGGGCCGAGAAATGGGGTAAAGGGAACCTATCTTAGGTGTGAGCCCACAGTATGGAAAATTTAACTTTTTCTGCGGGGAATGTGAGCCTGAAATACTGTGGTGGTGAACTACTCTGAGAATTGGCCTGCACACTGTAAATGTAACAACTGCTGAAAGGGAGTAGCTGAAGTCTGTAATGAACTCCCCTGTAGGGAGGTGAACCTGAAACTGTAGTGTAAAAAAAACTACTCCCGAAAGGGGGGTTGACCCGAATTTAAACCCCGGGAGGTTTTGGAGAATTAAAAAAACCCACTGCTGGGGGAACTGTAGGAAATGAAACCCGGGGGAAGGAAAAGGGGGAGCCTGCAGTTGAGGGAAATATAACTACTCTGTAAGGGTGAGCCCCGTCCTTAGTTAAATTTAACTACTGTTGGGGGATGTGAATCGGGTACTGAAAAATGTAACTATGCGGGAAGGGGTGAGCCTGCAGTACTGAAGGTAAATTAACTATGAAAGGGTGTGAGCCTGCATTACTGTAGTTAAATGTAACTACTGCCAGGGGGTTGCCCAAGTACTTAGTGAAAATACTGCTGTGGGGAAATAGCCCACGTATTTTGGAAAATGTAACTACTGCTTAGGGAGGGAGCCTGCAGTACTCAGTGAAAATGTAATTAGTCCTTAGGGAGGGGCCCCATACTGTATGTAACTGTAACTCCCTGTAGGGAGGGAGCCTGCAGTTGTAGTGTAAAATGTTAATTTAACTGTGTAAAAAATAGGGGGCTAAGAAATGAGGGTAAAGTAACTACTGCTTGGGGAATGTAGCCTGCAGTACTGTTTGAAAATTAACTATTTTTTTAAAATTTTTGAGCCTGCAGTACTGTAAAATGTAATTTTGTAAAATGCCGCTGTGGGAAAAGGTGAATTCGGGGCCCAAGTAGTAGGGTAAATGTAACTATTGCTGAGGGATGTGAGCCGACTGTTTTGTAAATGAACTACCTTAGGGATTTAGCCTGCAGTACTGAGTGTAAATGTAAAAATGGAAGGTAAAGCCTGAAGACTGAGGGTAAATTTAAACTACGGGTTTTGGGGGAAAGTGGGGCCGCATTTCTGTGGGAAATTAACTGTTGGGATTGAGCCTGCAGTACTTTAGTGAAATAAACCTGAAAGGGATGTGACCCCCCAGTAAAGGTAAATGTAACTAGGGCTGTAGGGGTTAGCCTGCAGTCTGTTTTAAATGAACTACGGGGGCCGGGTAGGGATGTGGGGTTGGGGGGTACCCTTAGTGTAAATGTAAACTGTTGGGGGTGTGACCCCGCAGTTTTAAATGAAAATTAACTGCTGTGGGGATGAGCCTGCAGTCTTTAGTGTAAATTTATTGGGGTGTAGCCTGAAATACTGTAGTGTAAATGTAACTACTGCTGGTGGGTGGAGCCCCCCAACTGTGGGTTAAATGTAACTACTCCCTGTAGGATAAAAAAGCCTGCGTAGGGTACCTTGTAAATAAAAACTACTGCGGGAGGTGGGGGAAAGCCTCCCAGGTACATAGGGGGGTAAATGAACTACCCCTAAAGTGACCGGGAGAACTGTAGTAAATTTTAACTACTGCTTTGGGGGGAACAAAGAAATGGGGGAAAAGGGAACCCACTGTTGTGGGGATGTGACCTGCAGTATTATTTAAAAATGTAATTAGTAAAGGGGAGGAGCCTGCAGTACTGTAGTGTAACTTTAAGCGGGGGAGGTTTTTGCAGTACGAGTGTAAATGAAAATTGCTGTGGGGAAATGACCCTGAGAAGGGGAAGGGTAAAATGCTTGTGAGGTGTACCCGGTACGGGTTGAAAAATGTAACTATGCTTTAGGGGGTGACCCTGCAGTAGAAATGAAAATGTAACTCCCTGTAGGGTTTAAAATCTGCAGGGGGCCCTTGGTTTTTGTAAAAGGAAAATTTAATTTGTGCGGGGATTTGAATTTCTGCAGGGTAAATTAACTAGGTGTGGGAGTGAGCCGATTTCTGTAGGGAAAATTTAACAGGGGGGTTTTTAGGGAATTGTAAAAAGCCTTTTGGGGGAGGAAAAGTGTAAATGAAACCCACTGTGGGGGTGAGCCCACAGTACTGTAGTTAAATGAACAAATGTTGTAGGAGGAGCCCACTGAAACAAATTAACTGCGGGGGTGAGCCTGCAGACAGTAAAATGCCCCCTTTAGGGATGTGAGCCGAAATTTAGTGTAAATGTAACTACTGCTGAAAGGAGGTAAACGAAAACCGTATTTAAAAATGTAACTATTCCCGGGGGAAGGTAGCCGCAGTACGAGGGGAAATTTAATTACTGCTGTGGGGAGGGAGCCTGCCCCGAGAAAATGTAACTAGGAAAATGAGCCTGCAGTACTGTGGGAAATTAACTACTGGGAGGGAGTTTTTGCAGAAAAAAGTGTAATACTGCTGTGGGATGACCCCGAGTACTGAGGGGTAAATGAACTCCCGCGGGGATGTACCCCGAAATACTGGTAAAATTAACTATGCTTTGGGGGATTGAGCCTGCAGTACTGTAAGAAAATGTAACTGGCTGTGGGGAGGTGAGCCTGAAGACTGTAGGGTAAATGTAACTATTGCTGAAGGGAGGGAGCCTGCAGTCTGTTTTGTAAATGAACTACTGCTGTGGGGGAAGCCCCAGAATTGTGGGGTAAAAAATGTAAAAACTGTTTGGGAGCCCCAGTACTGAGGGAAATTTAACTACGGGTGTAGGGGCTGATTTCTGAAGGTAAATGTAATTTGCTGAAGGATTAAACCTCCCGTACTGGTTTAAATCCGTTTTGAAAGGGGGTAGCCAGGGTAAATGAACTTGCGGGAAATTTTAGCCCAGTACTGGTGTAAATGAAACTACTGCTTAGGGAGGGACCCCAAAGTATTTAGTGTAAATGTAATTACTGTTAGGGGGTGACCCCGTAGTGGTAAAGGGAACTATTCTGAGGATGTGACCCTTTCAGTACTGTATTGAAAAGATTAAATTAATTTAGTGTTGAAAAAGGGGTGACCCCGTACTGTAGTTTAAAGTAACTACTGTTTGGGGGAAGGTGACCCTGCAGTACTGAAATGTAAATGAACAAACTCTAAGGGGTGAGCCTGCAGTACGTGGGATTTAAATGTAACAAACCCTGTAGGATGTGAGCCTGCAGACTGTAGTAAATGTAACTATGCTATAGGGGGTTTAAGCCCACAGTCCCGTAGTAAAATGAACTACTGCTGTAGGGATGTGACCCCGCAGATTTGAAATTTAAAATGAATTGTGGGGAAGGGCGCATACTGTATGAAAAATGTAACTGGGGATTTTACCCCGAAACTGTAGTGTAAATGAAACTATTGCTGTGGGGAATTGACCCGAGTTTGGGGGTAAATGTAACTACTGCTGAGGTGGACCCTTAGTGAAAAATGTAACTATGTTTAGGGGGGAGCCTGCAGTACTGAAATGAAACTGAAACCTGCTGTGGGAGGTAAATTTTCAGTCTTTTTGGGAAAATTTGTAACTGCTGTAGGGATTTGAGCCTGAAAGAAAACAGTAGGGGGTAAATGTAAAAACTGAGGGATGTGACCCCCAGTACTGTATTTAAATGTAACTATGCTGAAAGGGGTGAGCCCAGTATTGTATTGAAAATTACCCTGTGGGATGTGAGCCCCAGTCTTTAGTGTAAATGTAACAAAGCTGAGGGGTTGAGCCTGCAGTACAAAAAGTAAAATGTTTTTAAAGGGATGGACCCACAGTATTTTTAGTGTAAATGTAACTACTGTTTAAAAGGGGGTGAAGCCTGATTTAACCCCTGAAAACCACCCCCGGGAGGTGAGCCTGCAGTATTTGTATTTAAATGAAATTACTGCGGGAGGGACCCCGCAGTACTGCAGGGGGTTAACAAGAAAGTTGGCCTGCGGGATGTGAGTTTTTTTGGGGGCCAGTACTGTAGTGTAAATGAAACTGGTGCTGGGGGAATGAGCCTGCAACTGTATTTAAATGTAACTACTGCTGTAGGGGGGGACCCCGTCCCGTAAAAATTAACTATGCTGTGGGATGGAGCCTGCAGTACTGAGGAAATGTAACAGTGCTGTGGGGAATGCCTGAGCATTTGTAGGGTAAATGTAACTAGTGAAAATGGGGCCAGTACTGTGAAATGTAATTACTGCTGGGGGATGTGAGCCCCAGAATTGAGTGAAAATTGGCATTGTTTGGGGGTGAGCCCCAGTCCCTGGGTAAAGTAACACTGTTTGTAGGGGTGGGGCCTGAATGTTTGTAACTACTGCTTAGGGATGTAAACCTTTAGAAAAATTTTCTGGGAGGTAAACCAGTCCTGTTAGGGGGGGACCCCAGACTGTTGAAAATGAAACTACTGCAGGGATGTGAAGTGCAGTGTAAATGTAACTACTGCTGTAGGGGGGTTGACCCCGCATCCCGTGTAAAATGAAACTGCCGGGGAGGTGAGCCTGCAGTACTGTAGTTTTTAATTTAATTGCTGGGGGGAAATTGAGCCCACAGTACAAAAATGTAAATGAAAACTGCTGAAAGAAAGGGCCCCCGCAGAATAAATGTAAATGCTTTAGGGATGTAGCCTGTTGGGGTATGTAAAAAAATTACTGCCGAAAAATTTTAAGCGGGGGTGACCCCAAAGTACTGTAGGGTAAATTAACTCTGCTGGGGGAGGGACCCCTGCAGACTGTGTAAATGTAATTTTTTAACTCCCCGAAAAAGTAATTGTGGGGGGCCTGCAAAAAAATGTAACCCCTGTAGTAATGTGTTCTGCAACAGTAAATGTAACTACTCTGTAGGGATGTGAGCCTGCAACTGTAGTGAAAAATGTAACTGTTGTGGGGATGTGAATGAGTTAAATAGTGCTGTGGGGAATGGGGGCCTGCATACTGTAGAAAAATGTAACTACTGCTGTGGGGAGGTGACCCTAAAGTACGGGAGTGTAAATGTAACTCTGAGGGATGTGAGCCTGCAGTACTGTAGTGTAAATGAAAAAAAATGCTGTAGGGGGTTAAACCTGCAGTACTTGAAAATGTAACTACTGCTGAAAGGGAGGTGAGCCTCCAGAAATGTAGTAAAATGTAACTATTTTTTTAGGAAGGGGGCCTGAGTAAAAAAGAAAATAAAACGCTGAGGATTGAGCCCAGTATTGTAGTGAAAAATGTAACTATGCTGTAGGGAGCCAGCCCAGTATTTAGGGTAAATGTAACTAGGAAGGTGGAGCCCCAGTACTGTGGGGTAAAGGAATACCTCCCTGCAGGGAAAGTAAAACCTGCGGAAGTAGGGGTAAATGAAATTCTGCGTGGGGAATGTCAGCCTGCAGTCCCCAAATGTAAACTGCAGGGGTTGGGGCCCCAGTACTGTAGGTAAATGTAACTACTCTGTGGGGAAGTAGCCTGCAGTACTGTAGGGGAAAAAACTGCTGTTGGGGGGTGTGAGCCTGGACTGTGTAAATGTAACAGTGTGGCAGAGGGGTAAAATGAATACTGTGGGGGTGTAACCGTACTGCTGAAATAAGGGGTGACCCCCAAAGTTTTGGGGGTAAAGAAAATATTTGTTGGGGAGTGAGCCTGACTGTTTTTTAAATGTAACTACTGCTAAGGGATGTGACCCCGCAGTACGGGTTGAAAGAACAGTCCTGTAAAAAATGACCCTGCAGAAATTTTGGGGGAAAAACTACTGCTGTGGGGAATGTGAGCCTGCAGTCTGTAGTGTAAATGTAACTACTGCTGGGGGAGGAGCCTGAACTGTAGTGAAATGAAAACTGTAGGGGAGCCTGCAGACTGTAGTGTAATGTAACTACTGCGGGGGGGGAAGGGAGCCTGAGTACAAAAAGAATGTAATTACTGCTTTTGGATTCCCCCCGCAGAATGGGGAAAATGTAACTATGCTGTAGGGATGGGAGTGTTTGGCCCCCTACTGTAGGGTAAAAAACTACTCCCGAGGGATGTGACCCCGCATCCCGTATTTAAAGGGTAAATGACCTCCCTTGAAAAGGGTGGGGACCTGCCCCAAAGGAAAAATGTAACTCTGCAAGGGATGTGAGCCTGCATACTGTGGAAAAAGGGAACTCCCCTGTAGGGTGGGAATTGGGGTTTGAAATTACTGCTGTGGGAATGTGACCCTGAAATATTTGGGGTAAATGTAACTACTGTTTAAAGGATGTGGGGCCGGATTAAATTATTGTAGGGTTAAATTTTAAATTAACTGCTGTGGGAAATTAAACCGGGAGAAAAAAAGGTAAATGAAACTACTCCCGGGGGATTGCCCCCAGTAATTTTTGGTAAAGGGAACTACTGTTTTGGGAATGTGAGCCCCTGCAAGGTTAGTATTTGTATTAAAATGTAACTAGTCCCAGGGATGTAGCCTGCAGACTGTAGGGTAAATGAAACCCAGTAAGGGGGGACCCCGCAGTACGGGGGTAAAGGTAAACTGCTGCGGGAAACCCGCAGCCGGGGGCCCTGGGGTGTACCCTGCAGCCTGTAAATGTAAATGCTGAGGAAAAAACCCGCAGATTGTAGTGTAAATGTAACTACTGCTGGGGATGTGAGCCCCAGTACTGTAGGGGTAAATGTAACTCTGTTGTAGGGATTTAAACCTGCAGAACTGCGGGTAAAATGTAATTACCGGGTTTAGGAAAGCCTGCGAATGTAGGGTAAAGGGGGTAAATGTAACTATTTCAGGATGTGAGCCTACTGTTTTAAAAAAACAAATGGTGGGGGAGGGTGAGCCTGCAGTACTGAAAGGGAAAATGTAACTGGTTGTAGGGAGGTGAGCCTGCAGAAATGTAGGAAATTTTTAAACGCATTTGAAAAGGGACCTGCAGTACTTTTGAAAATGTAACTATTTGTTTTGTTAGCCTTGTGGGTTAAATGAACTACTGCTGAAGGGAGGTGAGCCTGCAGACTGTAGTGAAAATGTAACTCTGCTTTGGGATGTAAACCCGAATTGTGGGGTTAAATGTAACTCCCGCTTTTGTATGAACCTGAAACTGTAGTGAAAAATGTAACTACTGCAGGGTGGGGGATACTGTAAAATGAAACTACTCCCGTAGGGGGGAGCCTCCCAAGTAGGGTAAAGGGAATACTGCTGGGGTGTGAGCCTGCAGTACTGTAGGTAAATGAAACTACTGCTGAAGGATGTAGCCTGCAGTACTGTAGTGTAAAAGGGAACTACTCCCAAGGGGTGAGCCCAGTAAATTAAAATTAAATGCTGTAAATGAGCCTGTACTGTAGGAAAAATGTAACTACGTTTAGGGGGTGACCCTGCAAAAGTAGGTAAATGTAACTCCCTGAAGGGATTCCGGGAGAACTGTGGGAAAATTTTCCCTTTTTGGGGGAATGAGGCAGTTTTGGTAAAGGGAACAAATGCTGTAGGGGGTGAGCCCCAGATTAGTTTTAAATGTAACTATGCAAGGATGAGCCTGCATCTGTAGGGTAAATGAAACCCAAGGCTGTGTGGGGGGTGATTTCCCGTGGGTAAATGTAACTCTGCTGTAGGGGAGTGAGAAAAAGCGGGGGTACTAAAAGGGGTTTAAAATTAACTACTGCTGAAGGGGGCCCGCAGTCCCGTTTTTAAAATGAATTATTTTAGGGAGGTGAGCCCAGTACTGTAGTGTAAAAGTAACTACTGCTGTAGGGATTGCCTGCAGTTGAGGGTAAATGTAATTCTTTTTAGGGATTAAGCCTGCAGAACTGTAGTGTAAATTTTAACTACTGGGGGGATTGAGCCTGCAGTACTGTGGAAAAAAAAACCCTTTGTGGGGAGGTGACCCCTGAAATTTTAAAGGGTTGTAACTACTGCTGTAGGGAGGGGGCCTGCAGTACTGTGGGAAAATGAAACTACTGCTGTGGGGTTTACCGGGCAACAATTTTAAATGTAACTAGGGGAAGGTAAATTTTCAGACTGTAGGTAAATGTAACTATTGTGGGGAGGGCCTGCAGTACTGTAGTGTAAATAAAAATTCTGTTGAAAGGGATGTAAAGGGGGGAGTACTGTAGGGTAAATGTAACAAATTGCAGTGTGAGCCTGCAGTACGGGTGGGGTTAAATGTAACTACTGTGAAAGGGGGGACCCCGCATACTGTAGTAAATGTTACGGGCTGTAGGGGGGTGAGTATGTGTAAATGAAACTTTTTGGGAGGGTCACCCTTTCAGTACTGTTTTAAATTAACTGGTGCTGAAGGAATTAGCCTGAACTGTAGTGTAAATGAACTACCCTGAAAGGGAGGGAGCCCACAGTTGAAAAATGTAACTATGCTGTAGGGGGGAGCCTGCAGTACTGTATTGTAAATTAACTATTTTTAGGGGGTGAGCCCAGTACGTGGGGAAAAAAGTAACTATTCCTGAAGGGATTTGAGCCTGCAGTACTGTAGTGAAAAATGTAATTTGCTGGGGGAAATGTAACCCCAAAACTGAGTGAAATGTAATAATGTTGTAGGGGTGAGCCCCAGTCTGTGTAAAATGTAACTACTGTGTGGGGGAGCCTGATACTGAGTTTAAATTAACTGGGCCCAAGGGAGGAGCCTGCAGTACTGTAGTTAAATGAACACTGCTGAGGGAAGTACCCCACATTACTTTTGGGGAAAAAAACTACTGTTTAGGGATGGAGCCTGAAGTATAAAAATGCTTAAATGTAACCTCGCTGTAGGAAAGTTCGGGGGTTCCTGCAGTACTGTAGTGTAAAGTAATACCTGCGAAGGGAGTCCCCCAGTACTGCAGGTAACAACAACTCCGGGGAAATGACCCCAGTACTGTAGTGAAAATTAACTACTGCTGGGGGAGGTGACCCTTTCCAGTACTTTTAGTGTAACTATGCTGTGGGGGAGGTACTGGACTGTAGTGAAAAGTAATTTTGCTGTGGGGAAAAGTGGGGCCTGCGGGGGTAATTTTGTTATTTAAAATGTAACTATTGTTTTAAAGGGAAGGTGGGCGCAGTACTTTTGTAAATTTTAATTACTGCTGTAGGGGGGGAAACCCAGTACTGTAGTGAAAATTAATTTTACGGGATGTGAGCCTGCAGTACTGTAGTAAATTTAAAATTTTCTGGGGAAAGGTGACCCCGCGGGCCTGTAGTGAAAAATGTTTCTGCTGTGGGGAGGGACCCCGCAGTACTGTAGTGAAAATTTAACTATGCTGTAGGGATGTAGCCTGCAGTACTGGGGAAAATTTAAACTAGGTGAGGGGTTGAGCCCGGGCTGAGTGTAAATGTAACTACTGCTGTAGGGATGTGAGCCCCAGTATTTTTAGTGTAAATGAATTAACCCCGGGGGGGAGCCTGAAACTGTATTTAAATTAACTACTGCTTTAGGGATGTGAGCCTGAAGTATGAAAAGTAACTACTGCTGGGGGAATTGAGCCATTTTTAAAAAGGGAAAATGTAATTACTGCTGTGGGATTTAAGCCTGCAGTACTGTAGTGAAAAATGTAATACTGTTGTGGGGGGGAACCCTGGCTTATTTAAATGTAACTACTGCTGGGGAGTGACCCCGGTACTGAGTTTAAATTAACTAGTGCAAAGGGGGAGACGGGTACTGTGGGGTAAATGAACACTGCTGGGGGGAAATGAGCCCCATTACTGTTGTAAATTTAACTACTGCTTTAGTAATGGAGCCTGAATACTAAGGAAATGTAACTCGCGGGGTAGATGTGGAGCCTGCACCCGGGTAAATGTAAAAACTCCTGTGGGGATGTGACCCTTGCAGTACTGTAGTGTAAATGTAACTATGCTGAAATGTCCCCCTTTCAGTACTGTTTTGTAAATGAAACTGGTGCTTTTGGGAAGGTAGCCCAATACGTGTAAATTTAACTCTGCTGTGGGGGGAGCCCCAGTCCCTTAGTAAAATGTAACTCTGTTTTGGGGGGAATGTGGGGCCGCAGTACTGTATGAAAAAGAACAAAGGGGGTGTAAACCTGCAGTACTTTTAGTGTAAATTATGATAGTTGTGACCCCCTCAGCCTTTGGGGGAAATGTAATTACTGCTGGGGAAATTGACCCCGCGAGGTGTAAATGAAATTACTGTTGGGGGAAGGGAGCCTGCAGTATTTTAAATGTAACCCCACTGCGGGGTGTGACCTGCAGTACTGAAGGGAAAAGGGAACTATGGTGAGGAGGTGAGCCAAAGGGCTTAGTGAAAATTAACTACTTTGGGATGTGAGCCTGCAGTACTGTGTAAATGTAACTATCCTGTGGGGAAAGGCCAAAACCTGAAAAAATGTAACTACTGCTGTAGGGATGTGAGCCTGCAGTTTGTGGGAAATGTAACTATGCTTTAGGGGGGTTGAGCCGCATTTTTAAAAAATGAAATTAACTACTGCTTTTGGGGATTTGACCCCAAGTATGTAGTTTAAATGTAACTAGCTTTAGGGAGGGAGCCTGCAGTACTTAGGTAAATGAAACTAGTGTGTAGGGGGGGCCCCAAAATACTGTAGGGTAAATGTAACAGTGCTTAGGGTGTGAGCCACGTACTTTTGGGTAACAACTCTGTTGGGAGGGACCCTTGCAGTACTGTATTGTAAATGTAACTCTTTTGTAATGTGAGCCTGCATTTTAGGAAATGTAATTTAAGCTGTGGGGAATGTGAGCCTGAAACCCGGTAAATGTAACTACCCCTTTGGGGATGTGAGCCTGAACTGTAGTGTAAATGAAATTACTCCTTGGGGAGGACCCTAGCATTAAATAAACTTTTGGGGTGAGCCTGAAATACTGTATTTAAAAACTACCAGGGGTTGAGCCCCAGTACTGTAGTTAAATGTAACTAATCTGTGGGGATTGAGCCTGCAGTACTGTAGTAAAATTTAAATTTTTTTCTGTAGGGAGGTGACCCCGCATACGGGGGAAATTTAACCGTGTAGGGTGACCCCAGTACTGAGGGTAAATGTAACTTGTTTGGGGGATGTGAGGCAGCATTTAAATTAATATGCTGTAGGGATGTGAGTCTGCAGTACTGAGTGAAAAACTACGGGGAAAGTGAGCCTGCAGTTTTGTGTGGAAAATGTAACTATGCTGAGGAGGTGGGGCCTGAAGACAAATTGGAACTACTGTGGGGATTTGATTGCAGTACTGTAGTGAAAATTTAAAACCTGCTGTGGGGTTTGGGGCCCAAAATACTGGGGAAAACTTAACTACGCTGAAGGGATGTAAACCCTGCATTTCGGGGGGGTAAAATGTAACTGTGCTTTGGGGGGGAAACCTGCAGTACTGTAGTGAAATTTAAACTACTGCTTTTGGGAGGTGAGCCTGAAATACCATTGTAAATGTAACTACGCTGTGGGAATTGAGCCCAGTACTGTAGTGTAAATGAAACTGGTTGTAGGGGTCCCCATTTCTGAGTGTAAATGTCACCAGGGGGATTTAATGTTACTGTAAATGTAAAGGCTTTTGGGAGTGAGCCCAGTAGAAAATGTAATTACTTTGTAGGGGGGGGAGCTCAGTTTTTAAGTGAAAAATTAACTACTGTGGGGGTGTGAGCCTGCAGAAATGGGGCAAAATGTAACTACTTTTTAGGGGGAGGATATTTGAAAGGGAAAAAATGTAACTACTGCTGGGAGGTGAGCCCAAAACTGAAAAAGGTTTTTTAATGCTGTAAAAGGGGGTGCACATTTGAAAATGTAACTATGCTGGGGATGTGACCCTGCAGTACAAGAATGTAACAAATCGGGGGGGGAAAATGAGCCTGAAGGTAAAAAAAAAATTTTTTGAATCCCCAGTGGGTTTTAAAAACTCTGCTTTAGGGAGGGCCTGCAGTACCTTAAATGTAACTATTGCAAGGGATGGCCCCAATACTGTGGGTAAATTAACTAGTTTATGGTGTGAGCCCCAAACGGGGTACCGGGGTTTGTAAAATGTAACTACTGCTGAAGGATGTGAGCCTGAAAGGAATTGTAAAAAACTACTGTTAGGGATTTGAGCCTCCCATACGGGTGAAATTGGTGAAAAGGGTGAGCCTAACTGTGGGAAAATTAACTACTTGGGATGTAAACCCATTTGTAGGGAAAATGTAACTCTGCAAGGGAAAGGAAAACCTGCAGTACTGTTTTAAAAAAAAACTTGCTGTGGGGTGTGAGCCTGCAGTACTGTAAAATGTAACTACTGCTGTGGGGTTGACCCAAAGTACTGTATTTAAAAAATGTAATTCCGCTGAAGGGATGGACCTGCATTTCTGTGGAAAAACTACTGGAGGGTTTTTGACCCTGCAGAAATTATGTAAATGTAAAGTGGGGGGAAGGGAGCCTGCAGTACTTATTTAAAATAACTACTGCTGGGGGGGGCAGCCCAGTCTGAAGTGAAAATGTAACCGGGTGAAAGGGATGGGGCCCCAGTACTGTAGGAAATGTAACTCCCTTTTGTGGGGAGGTGGGGCCACATTCTGGGGGAAAATGTAATTCCTGCTGTGGGGAGGTGACCCACAGTACTAAATGTAAAGTAACAAACTGTAAAATGTGAGCCTGCAGAAATGTATGTAAAAACTATGCTGGGGGAAGTGAGCCTGCAGTACTTAGTGAAACCTATTTTGGGGGGTTGGGGTTTTTTCAGCTGAAAGGGGCGTAAAAAACTACTTTTTAGGGTGAGCCTGCAGTATTTGTGTAAAGGAAACCATGCCGGGGAGGTGACCCCAAATACTTAGGAAAATGTAACTACGGGCTGTAGAATTTAAAAAACCCGAAAGGTTATTTGAGTGTAAATGTAACTACTGCTGTAAAATGTGAGCCCTGAAAGAAACTGAGTTTTAAATGTAACTCCCCTTGCAAGGGGTGAGCCTGCATTACTGAAAATGTAACTACCCTGTAGGGAACCCCAGTTTTGGGGGAAATGTCACCCTAATACTGTGTGAAAAAGGATTGAGCCCCAGTAGTAAAAATGTAACTACTGCTGAAAGGGATGTGGGGCCTGCATTTTTTTGGAAAGGAACTACTGGGGGAATTTGAGCCTCCCAATACTGTAGGGAAAATTTAAAACCCAGTGCTTGGGTGAGCCTGCAGTAGGGTTTAAAATGTAACTACTGCTGGGGGATGTAAACCCTGCAGTACTGTAGGGTAAATGTAACTCTGCTGGAAGGGAAAACCTGCAACAAAAATGTAACTGCAGCTGAAATGTGAGCCTGAAACTGTAGTAAATGTAACTACTGCTGTAGGGATGTGGGGCCCGGGTAGGAATGTAAATTTAAAATTACTGCTGTGGGGGTTGAGCCCAAGGTTTGAAACTTTAGTAAAAGGGGTAATTACTGAAAGGGAAAGGGCCTGCGGGTCCCTTAGTGTAAAACTACTTTTAGGGTTTACCCCAATGTAAGTGAAAATTAAAACCCAGGTGTGTAGGGTGAGCCTGCAGTACTGTAAAAATTAACTACCCCCTAAGGGAGGTGAGCCTGCAGTACTTAGGGAAAATGTAACTCTGCTTGGGAAAAGGTAAAACCCGCAGTCCCCTGTAAAATGTAACAAATGCTGAAACTGTGAGCCTGAAACTGTATTGTAAAAAAACTGGCTGAGGGATGTGAGCCTGACTGAGTGTAAATGTAACTCTGAGGGGGGACCAAGTTTTAAATGTAAATGTAACTACTCTGAAAGGGTTTGACCCCCGGGAATGTTTTTAAAAATGTAATACCCCAGGGGATGAGCCTGCAGTTTATAGTGAAAATTAACTATGTTGGGGTGTACCCCCAAAATCTAAGGGTAAATGTAAATGCAAAAAGGTGTGAGCCCAGTACTGTGGGTAAAATAACTCCTAAGGGAGGTGACCCCTTGCAGTACTGTAGTGTAAATGTAACTACTGCTGAGAAGGTGAGCCCACAAAAATTAAACTGTAAGTAACCTACTGTTGTAACAGTGGGGGAGCCTGCATTACTGTATTTAAATGAACTCCCGGGTGCGGGAAATGTAGCCTGCAAACTGGGGAAATTCCCCTGCTGGGGGGTTTGACCCCCGTACTGATTTAAATGTAACTACTGTTGTAGGATGTGACCCTGAAACTGTAGGTAAAGGTAACTACTGCTGTAGGGATTTGACCCTCCCTTGTAGTGTAAAAAACCCATGCTGGGGTGAGCCTGCAGTACTGAAAAGGGAAAACTACTGCTGGGGGATGTAAACCTGCAGTTGTAGGGTAAATGTAACTCTGGGGAAAGGAAAACCTCAGTACTGTGAAATTAACTACTGCTGTGGGGTGGGAGCCTGCAGTATTGTAAATGTAACTACTGCTGTGGGATGTAAACCGCAGAAAATGTAAATTCCTCCCAGGGAGGGACCTGATTTCTTAGTGTAAATGTAAAAAACTGAAGGGGTGTGAGCCTGAAAAAAATTTTTAAAAGAAATCTGGGGGGATGTGAGCCTGCAGTACTTATTTAAATGTAACTACTGTTGGGGTGTAGCCTGCAGTACTGAATTTAAAATGTAATTACTGGTAGGATGTGAGCCTGCAGTACTGAGGAAAGGTAACTCCCGCTGGGAGGGACCCCGCAGTACTGGGAAATTAATACTGCTGTGGGGGGCCCCAAAGTAAAAATTGTGTGAAAACTAATTGCTGTAAAAGGGGCCTGAAATACTGTAGTGTAAATGTAACTAGTGCTGGGGGATGTGAGCCTGCAGTACTTTTTAAAATGAAACCCTGCTGGGGGTTTAACCCTGCAGTATTGTAGGGTAAATGTAACTACTTTTAGGGAAAAATTGAGAACGTAGGTAAATTTTCCCTACTGCTTTAGGGATGTGAGAAGTTGGGTAAATAACTACTGCTGAAGGGTGTGAGCCTGCATTTTAGTGAAAAATTTAACTATGCAAGGGATGTGAGCCTGCAGTACTGTAGGAAGTAAATTTTTTTCTGGGGGGGGACCCCGAAAACTGAGTTAAATTAACTACTGCTGTAGGTGGGACCCTGCAGTACTGTATTGAAAAATGAAAACTGTTTGTAAAGGATGTAAACCTGCATTTGTATTTAAATTGTTAAAGGAACCTGCAGTATGAAAATGAAATTTTTAAACCCGGGATGTGAGCCTGCAGTATGAAAATTTAACTAGGGAAAATGTGAGCCGCAGATGTGGGGAAAACTACTGCTGGGATGTGAGCCTGCATACTGTGGGAAAATGTAACTACTGTTTTGGGAATGAGTGAAAGACAGGGAAAAAACTACTGTTTAGGGATGTGAGCCTCCCATACTGTAGGGAAATTAATACTGCTGTGGGTTTGGAGCCTGCAGTACTGTAGGAAAACTACTGCTGTAGGGGGGACCCAAATACTGTAGTGTAAATGTAACTATGCTGAAAGGGATTAAGCCTGCAAACTTTTGGGGGTAAATGTAACTACTGCTGAAGGTGAAGCCTGCAGTACTGAGGGTAAATGTAACTATTTTCTGAAGGCAAAATGTGGAAAGCCTGCGGGTTAGGGGGGTAGGGGTAAAGGGAACTACTGCTGAAAATGGGCCCCATTTAAAAAATTTTTGCTAAAGGGGATGTGAGCCTGCTACTGTAGGTAAAGGGAAAACCTAAACTGTAGGGTTGAAAAACTTTTAAGGGGAGCGCAGTACTGAAATTAAATGAAAATTGTAAAATTGGGGCCCTAAAATGTAACTCCCGGGGGGAGTAAACCTGCAGTACTTTTGTGTAAATGTAACTACTCTGTAGGGATGTGAGCCTGCAGTGTAGGGAAAAAGTCTCCCCCGTAAAATGTAGCCTGCAGAACTGAAGGGAAAAATGTAACTACTGGGTAGGGATGTGAGCCTGCATACTGTGGGGTAAAATGTAACTACTGCTGTGGGGAAAATTGAGCCCCATACTGAATTTTAAATGTAACTATTGTAGGAGGTGACCCCAGTACTGTAAAATTTAACTACTGTTTAAAGTGAGCCTGAAATATTTTTAAAAAGAAATACTGTTGGGGGTTTTTAAATTTTTGAAACCTTTTTTATACTGCGAAAGGGAAAACCCCTGAAATTTGTATTGTAAATGTAATACTGCTGCGGGAGGGGTTTGCAGGGTAAATGAAACTTGCTGAAGGGTGTGAGCCTGAAACTGAAATGTAAATTTGCGGGGGAAGTGAGCCTGAAACTGAAAAATGTAACTACTGGTAGGAAAGGTGACCCCGGAGTACTGTAGGGTAAATGTAACTACTGCTGAAGGAGGTGACCCCAGTACTGAAGGAAAGGGGAACTACTGCTGAAAGATGGAGCCGCAGCCTGTTAAATGTAACTAAAAAAGGGGGGCCTGCAGGGTTTTAAAAAGCCAGCGGGGTTACCGCATTGTAAATGTAACTGCTGTAGGGGGGTGACCTGCAGTTTTTAAAGGGGTAACTCTGCTGTAGGGGGGGCCCGAAACTGTATTTAAATGTAATTATGCGGGGTTGACCCCGCAAGAAACCCCATTTTGAAAATGTAACTACTGAAGGAAATGTAACCCCCGGGAAAGGGGTGAGCCCCCCATACGTAAAAATGTAACTGGAGGGAGGTGAGCCCCAGTTTGTAGGGAAAATGTAACTACTGTGGGAATTTTCGGAATGGAACCGGGGGCCGCAGGGTAAATGTAACTATGCTGGGGGAAGGTGACCCCAGTATTTTGGGTAAAATGGATTCCGCTTGCTGAATTGGGATGTGGCCTGCAGTACTTAGGAAATTTTAAACCATGCTTTTGGGATGTGACCCTGCAGTACGAAGAAATGTAACTACTGCTAAAGGGGTGTGAGCCTGCACGAAATGAAATTTTATTTGGCCGGGAAGTGAGCCATTGTAGTGAAAATGAACAAAGGGAGGGGGGTAAACCTCTATAGTTAAATTTAACTTTTTAGGGGGCCCCCTTGCAGTAAAAAATGTAACTACTGCTGAAAGGAAAGGTAAAGCCCAGTACTGGTGAAAAATTTTAACAACTGCGGAGTGAGCCTGCACCTGTAGGGTAAATGTAACTGCTGCGGAGGGGGACCCCAAAACTGTTTAAATGTAACCTGGGGAAGGTGAGCCCAGTACTGTATTTAAAAAATGTTACCAAGGGAGGGGCCCGCAGAAGGGGTTTTAAATGAAACTATGTTGTAGGGACCCTGCAGTCCCTTTTAAAGTAACTACTGCTGGGGAAAGGTGGGGGCCTCATGGGAAAACTCTGAATTTCCCCCAAGATTAAATGAAAACTACGGGGGGGGTTAGCCTGCAGTACTGAAAAGGTTGTTAAATGAAAAATGCTAGGGAATTAGCCTGCAATCCGGGGGAAAATGTAACTACTCCCAAGGGGGGCAGAAATTTTGAAAATACTGCTGGGGGAATAGGGAGCCTGCAGAAATTTGAAATGTAACAATTTTTGGGTTGATTTGTAAAATTTTAACTACCAAGGATGTGAGCCTGCAGTATGTGGGTTTAAATGCTGTGCTGTGGGGAAGGAGCCTGCAGTACTTTAAAAAAATGTAACAATTGCTTGGGGAGGGCCCCAAAATGTAAAGGGAACTACTCCCAGGGGACCCCGAGTATTGTAGTGAAAATGTAACTACTGCTGTGGGGAATTAAACCTGCGGGGTGTAGGGGAAAATGTAAACTGCTGAGGGATGTAAGCCTGCAGACTGAGGGATAATTTGGTAAAGGGGGAAAATAAAAAAGCCCCGGGGCCAAAAAATGAGTGAAATGTAACAGGGGAGGGAGCCTGCAGTACTGTAGTGTAAATGTAATTCTGTTGAAAGGGGGTGCACCCTTTGTGGGGTAAATGTAACTCCCTTTGGGGGGACCTCCAGTAATGGGGGAAAATGTAACGGTCAAGGAAATTCACCCCAAATCAGGTAAAGGAACACTTTTAAAAAGTGCCCAAAAATTGAAAATTAACAAAGGGATATAAATGAAATACTTTGAAAAAGTAAAACGTTTACCCCACATACTGAAATTTGTAACCCCCTAAAAAAAGGGTTTTTAGGAGATTGAGGGAAGAGAAAAGTGGCTGAGGGAGTGAGCCTGGGTTTTTGGAAATGTAAATGTAGGGTGTGAGCCCCAGTACTGGGGGTTGAACTACTGCTGGGGATGTGAGCCTGCATATTGTAAAAATTAACTATGCGGGAGGTGGGGCCCCAGTACTGTGTGAAAATGTAATTAAAAAGCGGAAGTACCCGATTCTGCAGGTAAATATCTAAAGGGTAACCCCTTTAAATTTGAAAAGCTCTGTAATGTCCCCCGGTTTTTAGTGAAAAGAATTGTTGGGGGAAGGGAACCTCCCATGTTTTGGGTTTAAAATATAGTCTCCCAAAAGGGGAAAATTTTCCAACGCCCCCAAAAAAATCAAAAAAAATTAGGGGCGGGAATTTTAAAAAATTTCTTTTCTTGCTTGCGTGGGCCCTTAAATTTCCCAAAAAAAAGAATTTCCCAAATTTTTCTTATTAAAGGCTTCCCCCCTTTAAAAGCAATTTTGGAATTAAAAGGGCCCGACTAAAAATTTTGGAAAAATCCCCCAAAATTTCCAAGAGGTAACTGTAAAGCCTGTACGAAAATGTAACACTGCTTGGGGAAAGCTGAAAATGAAATAGGTTTTTGCAAAAGGACCCTATCCTTCAAAAGCAGTACTCCCCCCAAACGGGGTTCCCCCGGGAAAACTTTTTGCTTAACAAACCCGTTGTAATGTAACAAAGTTTTTTAAAAGATTCCCTGCAGGAAAAAAGGGAAAAAAAATTTTAAAATAAAACCCCCAAATACGGAATTATTTCCCCTTAATTTCCCCCAAAGGGGCAAAAAACCAAAACAATTTTAACATCGCATTTGTAAAGAAAAGGGGCAACCTTTTTTTCCCCCAAAAAAAAAGAAATTTTCCACCCTTTATTTTATAAAACAAATTTTTGGGAACAAAATTTAAAAAGAGGGGATTTCCCCAGGGAAAAAGTTAAAATTTACTTAAACCTCCCTGAAATTGGGAACCAAAGTCCCAGCTTCGAGGAAAAATACTGAAACGGGGGGGTTTCAGGGCCCCATTTACAATTTACCCCAAGATTCCCTTTGAGGAAAAAATTTAAAAAACCCAAAAGGTAAAATTTTTAATTCCGGGGAAAAAAAATTTTCCTAGGGTACCTTTTAAAGAAAGGCCTTTTGGGCAATTAAAAACCAAAAAGGGGAAATTTGCCTGCCAAAATAAAAAGAAGTTTTGAAAAACCCAATGGGAGGCCCATCCCAAAAAAATTTCTTTTAAAAATTTAAAACCCCAAAGTAAAATACACCCATATAAAAAAAAAAAAACCCAAATGCCCTGCACCCTTTCAAAGACAAATTCTTGGAAATTTTTGGAAAATGGACAACACCACTGTTTTTGGGAGGAAACCCCACTCATACCCTCTTAGCCATGGCTCTGTGGAACAAAACCCTTGAGCTACCAAGTGCACTTACAGGCTAACCCTCCCGGGAAAGCTAAAAACAGCAGAGATCTAAGCAGAAATCTCATGGACCCACATGAGTGGAAACTGGAACCAAAGATATTCAACTGTTGAGAAACAAATGGGGAGGAGATAGACCTGTTTGTTAAACTCCCAATTTGGGAAAAATTCTGACAAGGAATACAAACAAGTTTGGAAAGGGGAAAGCCTGTCCTTCACCGGGAAAAAGTTTATGTTCCCTTCTGGTACTACTAAAGATCAAACAGGACAAAAAAGGAAATACTGATTGCACCAGACTGGCCACACCAACACTGGTACCCTCTTTTTGCGCAGTTTTCACTGCTGACACCATGGCACCTGTCAGATTACCCTGCTGTCCCAGCAGGAGGGCCATTTTACCCACAGTTTTAAAACCCTTTGAACCTGGCAGCCTGGCTAATTACCTGATCTCTGTTACCACCCCTGTAAATAAGGGATGGATGTCATTCTGGAGGAAGGAGGCCTGTAAAAAAAAGCTGAAAAATGGAAAAGACTGTTCCTGGAGCCAAACTCGGGGGGGAAAGCGCGGGAGCACCCAATTTATCTCAGGTTCTTCAATATTAACAGATGCTTAAAAAGGGGCCCTTTTTTCCTCCATAAAAATTCATGCCTGAGATTTCAGCTCATTACAATACAGAAAAACCCCTCTTCTCATCCACTTTTGAAGCATTTCCCTCAAAGGGGACAAAATTTAAGACCACCCAGGAGAGCCCCTACCCAGCCTGGGACCTCAATTTTGTAAGAAAATTTCCCCTACCTTTGAGCCGGGCAAATGCAGAGTTGAAATTTTTTTTGAAAACACCCTTTTTAGCCATCAAGAAAAAGGTTTTGAATTACAGGGGCAGTAGACCCTTTTCATAATTTTAATAGACGGGGTGTTCGGGACCAACCCCTTTTCTCCCCGGGGGGGTATCCAGGGGGCCCTTAATCAGTATTCATTTGCCTACATTTTTTTAACCCCGGAACAAGGGGAATAATACTGCACTTTGGATTCCCCAAAGGGAAAAAAATTAAGCCCACCCAGGAGAGCCCCCCCAGCCTGGGACCTAAACTTTGTATTAAAAAAACTCATTCCCCTTTTGAGCCAGTTGCAAATGCAGAGTTGAAATTTTTTTTAAAAACAGTTTCTAGCCATCACTTCAGCAAGAAGAGTGTCTAAATTTAAAGGCCCCTCATGGCAGTAGACCCCAAAACTTCAATGCAGACAGGGTGCCCCTCAGGACCAATCCTCCTTCTCCCCGGTGGTATCCAGTGGGGCCCCTTAATCAGTATTCATTTGCCACATTTTTCTAATCCACAGAAAAAGGGGGGGAATGACATGTTAGACAAAACTGCTATGTAGCTTGCAGTGTACATGTAACTACTACTATAGGGATGTGAGCCCGCAGTACTGTAATGTAAATGTAATTACTGCTGTAGCAATGTCTGCCTGCAGTACTGTAGTGTAAATTTAACTACTACTGTAGGGATGTCAGCCTGCAGTGCTATATTGTAACTGTAACTACTGCTGTAGGGATGTGAGCCAGCAGTACTGTAGGGTAAATGTAACTACTGGTTTAGTAATGTGAACCTGCAGTACGTAGTGTAAATGTAACTACTGCTGTAGCGATGTGAGCCTGCAGTACTGTAGGGTTAATGTAACTACTGCTGTTGGGATGTGAGCCTGCAATACCACAGTATAAATGTAACTACTGCTGTAGGGAATTGAGCCAGCACTACTGTAGGGTAAATGTAACTAGTACTGTAGGGATATGAGCCTGCAATACTGTAGGGTAAATGTAAGTACTGCTGAAGGGAAGTAAGGCTGCAGTATTGTAGGGAAATTGTTGCTACTACTGTAAGGAAGTAAATCTGGAGAACTGTAGGATAAATGTTACTACTGCTTTAGGGATGTGAGGCAGGAGTAATGTTGGGTAAATGGAACTACTGTTGTAGATATGTGAGCCTGCAGTAGTATAGTGTAAATGTAACTAGTGCTGTAGTGATGTGAGCCTGCAGTACTGTAGGGTAAATGTAACTACTGCTGTAGGGATGTGAGTTTGCAGTACTGTAATGTAAATGTAACAACTGCTGTAGAGAGGTGAGCATGCAGTATTGTAGTGTAAATGTAACTACTGCTATAGGGACGTGAACCTGCAGTACTGTAGTGTAAATGTAACCACTGCTGTAGGGATGTGAACCTGGAGAGCTGTTGGGTAAATGTAACTACTGATGTTCTTCATGTTTCACTGTTGCAGTCATCTCATTTGGGTTATCTGCTTGCAGTAACCCTCATTCGGCTTGGTAATCAAAGTCTTGGGTCCTGCATCAGTTGCTATCTTTTCTTCCATGACATCAGGTCATCAGTGGTATAAAACATGCAGCCAACACCATTACATCAGTCTTTCTTGCCGTGCGGTGCCCGAAGCAGAAGCAGTTCGCAAGTGCCGGTCGGCCGACTCCTGAAATTTTCATTTTTGAGTTTCAGAACCAAAGTCTTCAACTAAAGCTAAGTACCCCATTGGGGAACCTTTTTCTTGCTGTGAACCAATGTCAATAAAAATTAACAATTGTATTTCTTGAGGAAAGCAAATACCTCATAAAGATTTTCATTCGTACTGCATTCCTTGCTTAGGCCCAGACCACAAAGTACCTTGCTGTTGGTCTTGTGCCTTATTCAAACCTCAAACTATCCGTTGTTGGTTTATTGATGTTTCTAAATATTTTGGTACTTGGTTCAATTATCCAGAAATGGCTTCAGTAAGCCACCCAACTACTGACATTTTGAAAAAACGCAAAGATAAAGACAGAGACAGACCGCATAGCTCCATAGCTGCCGACGACGCTTCTCCTAAGCTAGTCACCAGTTTGCCAGTAGTCAGTGAGGCACTTTCGCAGCCCCTGATACCCGCTACGTCAGATTCGCAGGCCTCTACTGAGACCCATTCGGAGTCCGGTATGCTGCGAGATGCTTCCTTGACTGTGGAATCTGCGGATGTCTCTACCTTGGATGGGTCCAGAGCCGCTGTGCAGGCACCGGGTTCTAAGGGTGTATTCAGGTGTACTGACTTGCATATTAAACTAATGCCATCTTCTTTTTCATGGCCTAAAACTCGATCCATGCCTAGAAAACCAACACCCAGACCACATGGTCAGGCCCCTTTGCCTAAAAAACAAATGATAAGAATGGCTGAAGACCTTATTACTCTAATCAGGGGAAGCCACCCTTCCCCCTCTAAAAGACCTAGGACTGATTTTCCTTCTGATTCTTCTGATCAGTACTCTGAAATTTCTTTTTCCACTGATGACCAGGATTTACCCTTATCTACCTATGAGGATTCTGATGCAGAGGACTCCATTCCCTCTGCTTCCCCTCCAGAGGATTTATCTTTTGGTGAAACCTTGCATACCCTTAGGGAACATTTTTGCTGGGAAAGCCAGGATTACTCTGACTCCAAAAAGTGGCTTAGGGATTTCTTACTCCTGCCCCAACACAGGCCTTTAGCTATGCCTCCTGTACTGGACATTGTTCATGATGCCTTCTCGGAATCCAGCCTGGCCCCTGACTCTTTACCTCCTGCTCCCAGAAAACTTGATAGGTATTACAGGGTTCCTGACTCTCACAAGTTCCTTTTAAAAATCCTACTGCAGATTCGGAAACCATTTCACAGGGACCCAAGGGCATTATGGCTACTACTGTCAAAATTCCTACCCCTCTGATAGAGATTACAGGGCGCTGGATAGATGTGGTAAGAAGGTATACACTTCTGCAACCTTGGCCATTGGGGACTTAAACTGCCAGTTTCATATGTTAAAGTATCATCAGCATATTATTGGATTGCTTAAACAGAAATTGATGTTGATTCCTGACTGTGCTGAAAATATTTACAGGATTTAATGCATTCTGCTGAACAAGTTGGAAAACATACTTTGCAATGTGGTTTTGATTCATTAGAGGCATCTTGCAGGGCTGCTGTCACTGGGTCTGTACTTAGAAGACATGCTTGGCTTAAGGAGCAATCTTTGCCAGATCATGTTAAGGCTAAATTGCTGGATGCTCCCTTAAACCAAGACAGCCTGTTTGGCAACAAAGCAGAAGAAGTACTTAAAAAGATGGAGGAAAAAGCTAAACCTATGCACACCGTTAAAGATTTCCTGCAAGTACAGCCTCCCAGATATAGAAGGCATTGGCCCTCTAAGAATTGGTCCTTTCCTGCCTCTTCAATGCCTTCTCAGTCCAAATCTGGAACCAGCAGAACACCCAGGCTGCAGTCCCAAGGGACTCACAGGACTAAGCAGTGCGGGGCTCCCAATTCCAAAGCAGGAAGTAGCAAGATTCCCCCCATGGTAAACTATCTCAATGACTTAACTTTAAATCTTCCAAGCTCTGCTCAACTGAATGTTCCTTTAGGGGGCAAGATTGCCCTGCAGGCAAAAAATAGGGAACTCTACCCATGACAAATGGGTTTAAAATATAGTCTCCCAAAGATACAGATTCCACTTCCACTCCTTACCAACCCCAAACGGTTGGCCACATCTACCCCCAAATTAGTGGGCAGAAGCTCAAAAGCAAGTTCTCTTTCTTTTAAGCATCAGGGCTATTCAACCTGTCCCAGAAGAAGAATGGGGACAAGGTTTCTACTCAAGGCTTTTTCTGGTACCCACAAAAGACAATTTCTGGCATCCTATCCTGGACCTGTCTATCCTAAACACATTGTTGGTAATCCCAAAATTCAAGATGCTAACTCTTTATCAGCTTCCTCATATGCTAGGCAAAGATGCCTAGTTGGCAACACTCGATGTAAAGGAAGCCTACCTGCAAATCCCAATAAGGGAATCTTGCAGAAGATACCTATGCTTCAAAGCAGGCTACATGCACCATCAGTTCTCTGCACTGCCCCTTGGCTTATCTACTGTGCCCAGGGTATTCACAAAGTGCCTAGCTCCAGTCATTGCCTTTTGCAGGCAAAGAAATATTCAAATATACCCATACATGGATGATTGTCTAATTCAGGCAGAAAACCAGGACATACTATTGAATCATCTGGCATTTGTAAAGAAATTGCTAACTTCTCTGGGGTACACCATAAACAAAAAGAAATCCCATCTTGTACCATGCCAGCAAATTGTATTCCTGGGAGCAAGCTTGAATACAACTTCCCAGATGGCGTACCTCATGCCAGAGAAACAAGTTCATTTGACTTCAAACTACTGGCCACAAAGTCCCAGCTATCTGCAAGGAAAATACTGCAACGCTGGGGTTCATGGCCTCCTGCATTCTACTAATTCCATATGCAAGACTGCATATGAGGAAACTACAATGGTATCTAAAATGCCTATGGTGTAAATATTCTCAGGATCTAGAATCAATGATTCCTATCATACCTTGTCTACAGATAGAGTTCCTTTGGTGGGCAGAGGTCTGCCACCAAAACAAGGGACTGCCATTCACTCTACCCCATGCCGCCCAAACCCTAACAACAGAAGCATCAGACTATGCATGGGAGGCTCACTTGGCAGAGAAGTGCATTCAGGGCAACTGGAACCCAAGTCAAATACACCTGCATATCATTAAAAAAGAAATGTTAGCTATGCAGAATGCTCTGACAGCCTTCAAAGACAACATTCTTCCAGGACAATTATTGATAAAGATGGACAACACCACTGTTATGTGGTACATAAACAAGCAGGGAGGAACCCACTCATACCCTCTCTGCAGACTAGCCATGGCTCTGTGGAACACAACCTTGAGCTACCAAGTGCACTTACAGGCTCAATTCCTGCCAGGAAAGCTAAATACACTAGCAGACGATCTAAGCAGAAATCTCATGGACCCACATGAGTGGAAACTGGAACCAAAGATATTCAACATTTTGAGAAACAAATGGGGGAGCCCAGAGATAGACCTGTTTGCCTCCCCCTACAACTACCAATTGGATAAATTCTGTACAAGGAATCCCCACAAACGAGCTTGGAAAGTGGAAGCCCTGTCCTTCACCTGGAAAAAGTTTATGCCTTTCCCCCTCTACCTCTCCTCTCCAAGGTACTACTAAAGATCAAACAGGACAAACCAAGGACAATACTGATTGCACCAGACTGGCCACACCAACACTGGTACCCTCTCTTGCGCAGTGTGTCACTGCTGACACCATGGCACCTGCCTCAGACCCCTACCCTGCTGTCCCAGCAGGAGGGCCAGATTCTGCACCCACAGCTTTAAACCTTGAACCTGGCAGCCTGGCTAATTACCTGATCTCTCTGTTACCACCCCTCAGTAAATAAGTGATGGATGTCATTCTGGAGGTAAGGAGGCCTAGTACTAGAAAATCCTATGCTGAAAAATGGAAAAGATTCTGTTCCTGGAGCCAAACTCAGGAGATAAGCGCAGCAGCACCCAATTTATCTCAGGTTCTTCAATACTTAACTGAGATGCTTCAAAAGGGCCTTTTCTTTTCCTCCATCAAAATTCATGCCTGAGCCATTTCAGCTCATTACAATACAGAACAACCCCTCTTCTCTCATCCACTGTTGAAGCAGTTCCTCAAAGGGGACAAAAACTTAAGACCACCCAGGAGAGCCCCTACTCCAGCCTGGGACCTCAACTTTGTATTAGAAAAACTCTACCTCCCTTTGAGCCAGTTGCAAATGCAGAGTTGAAATTCCTTTCTTGGAAAACAGCCTTCCTTCTAGCCATCACTTCAGCAAGAAGAGTGTCTGAATTACAGGCCCTCATGGCAGTAGAGCCTTTCATAATCTTCAATGCAGACAGGGTGTCCCTCAGGACCAATCCCTCCTTCATGCCCAAGGTGGTATCCAGTGTGGCCCTTAATCAGTCCATTCATTTGCCTACATTCTTTTCTAATCCACGGAACAAGGGGGAATGAATACTGCACTCATTGGATTCCTCAAAGGGGACAAAAACTTAAGACCACCCAGGAGAGCCCCTACTCCAGCCTGGGACCTCAACTTTGTATTAGAAAAACTCACTCTACCTCCCTTTGAGCCAGTTGCAAATGCAGAGTTGAAATTCCTTTCTTGGAAAACAGCCTTCCTTCTAGCCATCACTTCAGCAAGAAGAGTGTCTGAATTACAGGCCCTCATGGCAGTAGAGCCTTTCATAATCTTCAATGCAGACAGGGTGTCCCTCAGGACCAATCCCTCCTTCATGCCCAAGGTGGTATCCAGTGTGGCCCTTAATCAGTCCATTCATTTGCCTACATTATTTTCTAATCCACAGAACAAGGGGGAATGAATACTGCACTCATTGGATGTGCACAGACAACTTAGATTTTAATTGGACAGGACTAAACCTCTCAGGAAATCTGAACAGCTGCTGGTTGCATTTGCTGCAGTGGCAGTGGGGAAGGCCATTTCAAAGCAAACCATTTCTAAGAGGACAGGCCACTGCATTCATGTCTGCTATAAGCACCATGGAAAACCTACCCCACAGGGGATTAGACCACATTCAACCAGGGCATCATCTACCGCTACAGCCTTTCTCAGAGATGTCCCTACCAGGAACATCCTAGAAGCTGCTACCTGGAGTTCTGTACATACCTTCACCAAGCATTACCACTTGCCAATTTTTTCTAAATCCAGAACTGGTTTTGCCACTGCAGTCTTGCAGGGCCTTATAGCTGGTCCTAATGCTATCTAATTTCCTCCTACCATCCTTAGCTTTGGGAATCTACCCACTTGTGATGACTGCAACAGTGAAACATGAAGAACATAGTACAGTTGTGTACACTTACCATAAATGAAGATGTTAGAGGGTATTCACTGTTGCAGTCCTGTTTACCCTCCCTCCAGCCCCCTGACATCTATTGACTATACTTCTATTCTTGCTTACTATGCTTAAAACTTTCTGGTGTATTTGCTTTTTGTTGGAGGTGTAACCTTCTATATAATTGCTTCCCATTATGGGGGCACCTGACATCTGGGGCAAGAAAAAGGATGTAATGGCATCGGCTGAATGTTTTATACCCCTGATGACCTGACGTTATAGAAGAAGAGACAGCAACCGATGCAGGACCCAAGACTTTGATAATCAGGCCGACTGAGGGCTACTGCAAGCAGATAATCCAAATATGATGACTGCAACAGTGAATACACTCGAACATCTACATTTATGGTAAGTGTACACAACTGTATTTTTAGGGATGTAAGCCTGCAGAACTGTAGGGTAAAGGTAAATGTAACTACTGCTGCAGGGATGTGAGACTGCAGTACTATAGGGTAAATGTAACTATTGGTGCAGGGATGTGAGGCTGTATTATTGTAGGGTAAATGTAAGTAATCCTGTAGAGATGTGAGCCAGCAATACTGTAGAGCAAATGTAACTAATGCTGTATGGATGTGAGCCTGCAGTACTGTAGGTAAATGTAACTACTGCTGTAGGGATGTGAGCCGGCAGTACTGTAGTATAAATGTAACTGCTGCTGTATGGATATAAGCCTGAGGTACTTCAGGGTAAATGTAACTACTGCAGTAGGGATGTTAGCCTGCAGTACTGTAGGGTAAAAGTAACTACTGCTGTAGGGATGTGAGCCTGCAGTATCTAGTGTAAATGGAACTACTGCTGTAGGGATGTAAGCCTGCAGTACTGTAGTGTAAATGTAACTAGTGCTGTAGGGATGTGAGCCTGTAGAATAGTAGTGTAACTGTAACTACTGCTGTAGGGGTGTGAGCCTGCAGTACTGTAGTGTAAAGGTAACTACTACTGTAGGGAGATGAACCTACAGTAATGTAGCATAACTGTAACTACTACTCTAGAGAGGTGAACCCGCAGTACTGTAGTGTAACTGTAACTAGTGCTGTAGGGATGTGAGCCTGCAGTACTGTAGTGTAAATGTAACTACTGCTGTAGGGATGTGTGCCTGCAGTACTGTATTGTAAATGTAACTACTGCCATAGGGATGTGAGCCTGCAGTACTCTAGTGTAAATGTAACTACTGCTATAGGGCAGTGAGCCTGCAGTACTATAGTGTAAATGTAACTACCGCTGTAGTGAGGTGAGCCTACAGTTCTGTAGTATAAATGAAACTACTGCTGTTGGGATGTGAGCATGCAGTACTGTAGTGTAAATGTAACTACTGCTGTAGGGAGGTGAGCCTGCAGTACTGTAGCATAAATGTAACTAGTGCAGTAGGGGTATGATCCTGCAGTACTGTAGTGTAAATGTAACTACTGTCATAGGGAGCAGAGCCTGCAGTGCTGTAGTGCAAATGTATCTACTGCTGTAGGGATGTAAGCCCACAGTACTGTAGGGTAAATGTAATTACTGCTGTTGGGATGTGTGCGTGCAGTTCTGTAGTGTAAATGTAACTACTGCTGTAGGGGTGTCAGCCTGCAGTACTGTAGTGTAAATATAACTACTGCTATAGAGATGTGAGCCTGCAGTACTGTAGTGTAAATGTAACTACTGCTGTAGGGATGTGAGCCCACAGTACTTTAGGTAAATGTAACTACTGCTGTAGGGAAGTGAGCCAGCAGTACTGTAGGATAAATGTAACTAATGTTGTAGGGATGTGAGCCTGCAACTGTAGTGTAAATAGAACTACTGCTGTAGGGAAGTGAGACTGCAGTACTGTAATGTAAATGGAACAAGTGCTGTAGGGATCTCAGCATGCAATTATGTAGGGTAAACATAACTACTGCTGAAGGGATGTGAACCTGCAGTACTGTAGGGTAAATGTAACTGCTGCTATAGGGAAGGAAACCTGCAGTACTGTAGTGTAACTGTAACTACTGCTGTAGGGCTGTGAGCCTGCAGTACTGAAGTGTAAATTTAATAACTGCTGCAGGGAGGTGATTGTGCAGTACTGTAGTGTAAATGTAACTACTGCTGTAAGAGGTGAACCTCCAGTACTGTAGTGAAAATGTAACTACTGCTGTTGGAAGGTGAGCCAGCAGTTCTGTAGTGTAAATGTAACCACTGCTGTAAGGCTGTAAACCTTCAGAACTGTAGTGTAAATCTATTATTTAGGGATGTGAGCCAGCGGTACTGTAGGGTAAAGATAAGTATAACTACTGCTGTAGGGATGTGAGCCTGCAGTACTGTAGTGTAAATGTAACTACTGCTGTAGGGATGTGAGCCTGCAGTACTGTAGAGTAAATGTAACTACTGCTGTAGGGATGTGAGCCTGCAGTACTGTAGTGTAAATGTAACTACTGCTGTAGTGATGTCAGCCTGCCTGCAGTACTGTAGTGTAAATGTAACTACTGCTGTAGGGATGTGAGCCTGCAGTACTGTAGTGTAAATGTAACTACTGCTGTAGGGATGTGAGCCTGCAGTACTGTAGGGTAAATGTAACTACTGCTGTAGGGATGTGAGCCTGCAGTACTGTAGTGTAAATGTAACTACTGCTGTAGGGATGTGAGCCTGCAGTACTGTAGTGTAAATGTAACTACTGCTGTAGGGATGTGAGCCTGCAGTACTGTAGTGTAAATGTAACTACTGCTGTAGGGATGTGAGCCTGCAGTACTGTAGTGTAAATGTAACTACTGCTGTAGGGATGTGAGCCTGCAGTACTGTAGTGTAAATGTAACTACTGCTGTAGGGATGTGAGCCTGCAGTACTGTAGTGTAAATGTAACTACTGCTGTAGGGATGTGAGCCTGCAGTACTGTAGTGTAAATGTAACTACTGCTGTAGGGATGTGAGCCTGCAGTACTGTAGTGTAAATGTAACTACTGCTGTAGGGATGTGAGCCTGCAGTACTGTAGTGTAAATGTAACTACTGCTGTAGGGATGTGAGCCTGCAGTACTGTAGTGTAAATGTAACTACTGCTGTAGGGATGTGAGCCTGCAGTACTGTAGTGTAAATGTAACTACTGCTGTAGGGATGTGAGCCTGCAGTACTGTAGTGTAAATGTAACTACTGCTGTAGGGATGTGAGCCTGCAGTACTGTAGTGTAAATGTAACTGGTAGGAATGTCAGCCTGCAGTACTGTACTGTAAATGTAACTACTGCTGTAGGGATGTGAGCCTGCAGTACTGTAGTGTAAATGTAACTACTGCTGTAGGGATGTGAGCCTGCAGTACTGTAGTGTAAATGTAACTACTGCTGTAGGGATGTGAGCCTGCAGTACTGTAGGGTAAATGTAACTACTGCTGCAAGGATGTGAGCCTGCAGTACTGTAGTGTAAATGTAACTACTGCTGTAGTAATGTGAGCCTGCATTACTGTAGTGTAAATGTAACTACTGCTGTAGGGGTGAGCCTGCAGTACTGTAGTGTAAATGTAACTACTGCTGTAGGGATGTGAGCCTGCAGTACTGTAGTGTAAATGTAACTACTGCTGTAGGGATGTGAGCCTGCAGTACTGCAGTGTAAATGTAACTACTGCTGTAGGGATGTGAGCCTGCAGTACTGTAGTGTAAATGTAACTACTGCTGTAGGGATGTGAGCCTGCAGTACTGTAGTGTAAATGTAACTACTGCTGTAGGGATGTGAGCCTGCAGTACTGTAGTGTAAATGTAACTACTGCTGTAGGGATGTGAGCCTGCAGTACTGTAGTGTAAATGTAACTACTGCTGTAGGGATGTGAGCCTGCAGTACTGTAGTGTAAATGTAACTACTGCTGTAGGGATGTGAGCCTGCAGTACTGTAGTGTAAATGTAACTACTGCTGTAGGGTGTGAGCCTGCAGTACTGTAGTGTAAATGTAACTACTGCTGTAGGGATGTGAGCCTGCAGTACTGTAGTGTAAATGTAACTACTGCTGTAGGGATGTGAGCCTGCAGTACTGTAGTGTAAATGTAACTACTGCTGTAGGGATGTGAGCCTGCAGTACTGTAGTGTAAATGTAACTAGTGCTGTAGGTTGTGAGCCTGCAGTACTGTAGTGTAAATGTAACTACTGCTGTAGGGATGTGAGCCTGCAGTACTGTAGTGTAAATGTAACTACTGCTGTAGGGATGTGAGCCTGCAGTACTGTAGTGTAAATGTAACTACTGCTGTAGGGAGGTGAGCCTGCAGTACTGTAGTGTAAATGTAACTACTGCTGTAGGGATGTGAGCCTGCAGTACTGTAGTGTAAATGTAACTACTGCTGTAGGGATGTGAGCCTGCAGTACTGAAGTGTAAATGTAACTACTGCTGTAGGGATGTGAGCCTGCAGTACTGTAGTGTAAATGTAACTACTGCTGTAGGGATGTGAGCCTGCAGTACTGTAGTGTAAATGTAACTACTGCTGTAGGGATGTGAGCCTGCAGTACTGTAGTGTAAATGTAACTACTGCTGTAGGGATGTGAGCCTGCAGTACTGTAGTGTAGATGTAACTACTGCTGTAGGGAGGTGAGCCTGCAGTACTGTAGTGTAAATGTAACTACTGCTGTAGGGATGTGAGCCTGCAGTACTGTAGTGTAAATGTAACTACTGCTGTAGGGATGTGAGCCTGCAGTACTGTAGTGTAAATGT
Source organism: Protopterus annectens (assembly GCF_019279795.1). Classification (NCBI taxonomy): domain Eukaryota; kingdom Metazoa; phylum Chordata; order Ceratodontiformes; family Protopteridae; genus Protopterus; species Protopterus annectens. The sequence goes on along the minus strand of NC_056738.1, from coordinate 375,787,708 downwards.
AACTACTGCTGTAGGGATGTGAGCCTGCAGTACTGTAGTGTAAATGTAACTACTGCTGTAGGGATGTGAGCCTGCAGTACTGTAGTGTAAATGTAACTACTGCTGTAGGGATGTGAGCCTGCAATACTGTAGTGCAAATGTAGCTAGTGCTGTAGGGATTTTAGCCAGCAGTACTGTAGTGTAAATGTAGCTACTGATGTAAAGATGTGAGCCTGCAGTACTGTAGGGTAAATGTAACTACTGCTGTAGGGATGTGAGCCTGCAGTACTGTAGTATAAATGTAACTACTGCTATAGGGATGTGAGTTTGCAGTACTGTAGGATAAATGTAACTACTGCTGTAGGGATATGAGCCTGCAGTACTGTAGTGTAAATGTATCTAGTGCTGCAGGTTTGTGAGCCTTCAGTACTGTAGTGTAGATGTAACTAGTGCTGTAAGGTTGTGACCCTGTAGTACTGTAGTGTAAATGTAACTACTGCTGTAGGGGGTGATCCCACAGTACTGAAGGGTAAATATAACTACTGCTACAGGGAGGTAAGCCTGCAGTACAGTAGTGTAAATGTAACTACTCCAGAAGGGATGTGTGCCTGCAGTACTGTAGTATAGATGGAACTAGTGTTGTAGCAATGTCAGCCTGCAGTACTCTAATGTAAATGTAACTACTACTCTACAGGAGTGAGCCCAGAGTACTGTAGTATAAATTTAACTACTGCAGTAGAGATGTGAGCCTGCAGTATTGTAGTGTAAATGTAATTAGTGCTGTGCGGAGGTGAGCCTGCAGCATTGCACTGTAACTGTAACTATTGCTGTAGGAAGGTGAGCCTGAATTCCTGTATTGTAGATGTAATTACTGCTGTTTGGAGGGGATCCTCCAGTACTGAAGTGTACATGTAACTAATTCTGTAGGGATGTTAACCCACAGTACTGCAGTGTAAATGTAACTACTGCTGTAGGGATGTGAGTCTGCAGTACTGTAGTCTTAATGTAACTACTGCTGTAGGGATGTGAGCCTGCAGTACTGTAGTGTAAATGTAACTACTGCTGTAGGGATGTCAGCCTGCAGTACTGTTGTGTAAATGTAACTAGTGCTGTAGTGATGTGAGCCTGCAGTACTATAGTGCAACTGTAACTATTCCTGTAGAGCTGTGAGCCTGCAGTACTGAAGTGTAATTTAATAACTGTTGCAGTGAGGTGATTGTGCAGTACTGTAGTGTAAAAGTAACTACTGCTGTAAGAGGTGAACCTCCAGTACTGTAGTGTAAATGTAACTACTGCTGTAGGAAGGTGAGACAGCGGTTCTCTAGTATAAATGTAACCACTGCTGTAAGTATGGAAACCTGCAGAACTGTAGTGTAAATCTAACTATTATTTAGGGATGTGAGCCAGTGGTACTGTAGGGTAAAGGTAAGTATAACTACTGCTGTAGGGAAGTGAGCCTGCAGTATTGTAGAGTAAATGTAACTACTCGTGTAGGGATGGGAGGCTGTAGTACTGAGGGGTAAATTGTAACTACTGCTGTAGAGATGTGAGCCTGCAGTACTGTAGAGCAAATGTAGCTACTGCTGTAAGGATGTGATCCTGCAGCACATTAGGTAAATGTAACTACTGCTGCAGGGATTTCAGCCTGCAGTACTTTAGGGTAAATGTAACTACTGCTGTAGGCATGTTAGCCCACAGTCCTGTAGGGTAAATGTAACTACTGCTGTAGGGATGTGAGCCTGCAATACTATAGTGTAAATGGAACTACTGCTTTAGGAATGCGAGGCTGCAGTACTGTAGTGTAAATGTAAATAGTGGATTAGGGATGTGTGCCTGCAGTACTGTAGTGTAAATGTAACTACTGCTGTAGGGATGTGAGCCTGCAGTACTGTAGTGTAAATGTAACTACTGCTGTAAGCATGTCAGCCTGCAGTCCTGTAGTGTAAATGAAAATACTGCTGTAGGGATGTGAGTCTGCAGTACTGCAGTGTAAATGTAACTACTGCTGTAGGGAGGTGAGCCTGTAGTACTATAGAGTAAATGTAACTACTGCCATAGCGAGGTAACCCTGCAGTACTGTAATTTTAATGTAACTATTGCTGTAAGGGTGTAAGCCTGCAGTAATCTAGTGTAAATGTAACTACTGCCATAGGGAGGAATGCCTGCAGTACTATTGCATAAATGTAACTACTGCTGAAGGGGTGTGAGCCTGCAGTATTATAGTGTAAATGGTACTACTGCTGTACAGATGGGAGCCTGCAGTATTGTTGGCTAAATGTAACTGCTGCTGAAGGGATGTGAGCCTGCAATACTGTAGTATAAATGTAATTGCTGCTGTATGGATTTGAGCCTAGAGTATTGCAAGGTACATGTAACTATCGCTGTAGGTATGTTAGCCCACAGTAATGTAGGGTAAATGTAACTACTGCTGTAGGGATGTGAGGCTGCAGTACTGTAGTGTAAATGTAACTACTGCTGTAGGGGTGTGAGCCTGCAGTAGTTTAGTGTAAATGGAACTACTTCTGTATGGATGTGAGCCTGCAGTACTGTAGTGTAAATGTATCTACTGCTGTAGGGAGGTGACCCTGCAGTAATGTAGTGTAAACGTAACTACTGCTGTAAGGATGTGAGCCTGCAATACTGTAGTGTAAATGTATCTAGTGCCATAGGATTGTGAGCCTGCAGTACTATAGTGGAGATGTAACTTGTGCTGTAGGGATGTGAGCCTTTAGTACTGTAGTGTAAATGTAACTACTGCTGTAGCGGGTGAGCCCCCAGTACTGTAGGTTAAATCTAACTACTGCTGCAGGGAGGTAAACCTGCAGTACAATAGTGTAAATGTAACTACTCCCATAGGGATGTGAGCCTGCAGTACTGTAGTGTAAATGTAACTGGTGCTCTAGGAATGTCAGCCTGCAATACTGTAGTGTAAATGTAACTACTGCTGTAGGGGGGTGAGCCCACAGTACTGTAGTATAAATGTAACTACTGCTGTAGGGATGTGAGCCTGCAATACTGTAGTGTAGATGTAACTAGTGCTGTAGGGAGGTGAGCCTGCAGTACTGTACTGTAACTATAACTATTGCTGTAGGGATGTGTGCCTGTAGTCCTGTAGTCTAGTTGTAACTACTGCTGTATGGAGCTGAGCCTGCAGTACTGATGTGTACATGTAACTACTGCAGTAGGGATGTGAGCCCGCAGTACTGCAGTGTAAATTTAACTACTGCTTTAGGGATGTGAACCCGCAGTACTGTAGTGTAAATGTAACTACTGCTGTAGGGATGTGAGCTTGCAGTACTGTAGTGTAAATGTAACTACTACTGTAGGGATGTCACACTGCAGTACTGTAGTGTAAATGTAACTAGTGCTGTAGGGATGTTAGCCATCAGTGCTGTAGTGTAAATGTAACTACTGCTGTAAGGATGTGAGTGTGCCCTACTGTAGTTTAAATTAAACTACTGCTGTAGGGATGTGAGCCTACCATACTGTATTATAAATGTAATGACTGCTGTAGGGATGTGAGCCTGCAGTACTGTAGGATAAATGTAACTATTGCTGTAGGGATATGAGCCTGCAGTACTGTAGTGTAAATGTATCTAGTGCCATAGGTTTGTGAGCCTGCAGTACTGTAGTGTAGACATAACTAGTGCTATAGGGAAGTGATCCTGTAGTACTGTAGTGTGTAAATGTAACTACTGCTGTAGGGGGTGATCCCACAATGTAACTACTGCTGCAGGAAGGTAAGCCTGCAGTACAGTAGTGTAAATGTAACTACTCCTGTAGGGATGTGAGCCTGCAGTACTGCAGTATAGATATAACTAGTGCTGTAGCAATGTCAGCCTGCAGTACTCTAGTGTAAATGTAACTACTGCTCTGCAGGGGTGAGCCCACAGTACTGTAGTATAAAGTTAACTACTGCTGTAGAGAAGTGAGCCTGCAGTATTGTAGTATAAATGTAATTAGTGCTGTGGGGAGGTGAGCCTGCAGTACGGTACTGTAACTATTGCTGTAGGAAGGTGAGCCTGCATTCCTGTAGTGTAGATTTAACTACTGTTATTTGGAGGTGAGCCTCCAGTATTGAAGTGTACATGTAACTAATGCTGTACGGATGTCAGCCTGCAGTTCTGTAGGGTTAATGTAACTACTGTTGTTGGGATGTGATCCTGCAGTACTGTAGAGTAAAGGTAACTACTGCTGTAGGGATGTGAGTGTGCACTACTAAAGGGTAAATTAAACTACTGCTGTAGGGATGTGAGCCTGCCATACTGTAGTATAAATGTAAAGACTGCTGTAGGGATGTAGGCCTGCAGTACTGTAGGGTAAATGTAACTACAGCTGAAGGGATGTGAGCCTACAGTACTCTAGGATAAATTTAACTTTTGCTATAGGGATGTGGGCCTGTAGTACTGTAGTGTAAATGTAACTTCTGCTGTAGGGAGGTGAGCCTGCAGTACTGTAGTTTAAATGTAATTACCTCTGTAGGGTGGTGAGCCTGCATTAATGTAGTATAAATGAAACTACTGCTGTTGGTATATGAGCATGCAGTACTTTACTGTAAATGCAACTTCTGCTGTAGGGAGGTGAGCCTGCAGTACTGCAGTGTAAATGTAACTACTGCCATAAGGAGGTAAGCCTGCAGTACTGTAGTGTAAATGTAACTACTGCTGGAGGGGTATGAGCCTGCAGTACTGTTGTGTAAATGTAACTACTGCCATAGGGATGAGAGCCTGCAGTACTGTAGTGTAAACATAACTACTGCTGTAGGGTGTGATCCTGCAGTACTGTAGTGTAAATGGTACTGCTGCTGTATGGATGTGAGCCTGCAGTACTGTAGTGTAAATGTAACTAGTGCTGTAGGGATGTGAGCCAGGAGTAATGTAGGGTAAATGGAACTACTGTTGCAGAGATGTGAGCCTGCAGTACTATAGTGTAAATGTAACTAGTGCTGTAGGGATGTGAGCCTGCAGTACTGTAGGGTAAATGTAACTACTGCTGAAGGGATGTGAGCCTGCACTACTGTGGGATAAATGTAACTACTGCTGTAGGGATGTGAGTCTGCAGTACTGTAGTGTAAATGTAACTATAGCTGTAGGGACGTCAACCTGCAGTTCTGTATTGTAAATGTAACTACAGGTGTAGGGAGTTGAGCCCGCAGTACTATAGTGCAAATAAAACTACTGCTGTAAGGATGTGAGCCTGCAGTACTGTAGTGTAAATGTAACTACTGCTGTAGGGATGTGAGCCTGCAGTACTGTAGGGTAAATGTAACTACTGCTGTAGGGATGTGAGCCTGCAGTACTGTAGGGTAAATGTAACTACTGCTGTAGGGATGTGAGGCTGTATTACTGTAGGGCAAATGTAACTATTGCTGTAGGGATGTGGGCCTGCAGTACTGTAGAGAAAATATAACTAAGGCTGTAGGAATGTGAGCCTGCAGTACTGTAGTGTAAATGTAACTACTGCTGTAGGGATGTGAGCCTGCAGTACTGTAGTGTAAATGTAACTACTGCTGAAGGGATGTGAGCCTGCAGTACTGTAGTGTAAATGTAATTGCTGTTGTATAGATGTGAGCCTGGAGTACTGTAGGGTAAATGTAACTACTGCTGTAGGTATGTTAGCCCACAGTACTGTAGGATAAAAGTAACTACCGTTGTATGGATGTGAGCCTGCAGTACTCTAGTGTAAATGGAACTACTGCTGTAGGGAGGTGAGCCTGCAGTACTGTAGTATAAATGTAACTACTGCTGTAGGGATGTGAGCCTGCAATACTGTAGGGTAAATGTAACTACTGCTGAAGGGATGTAAGCCTGCAGTATTGTAGGGTAAATGTAACTACTACTCTAGGGAAGTGACTCTGGAGAACTGTAGGATAAATGTTACTACTGCTTTAGGGATGTGAGGCAGGAGTAATGTAGGGTAGATGGAACTAATGTTGCAGAGATGTGAGCCTGCAGTACTATAGTGTAAATGTAACTAGTGCTGTAGAGATGTAAGCCTGCAGTACTGTAGGGTAAATATAACTACTGCTGAAGGGATGTGAGCCTGCACTACTGTAGGATAAATGTAACTACTGTTGTAGGGATGTCAACCTGCAGTTCTGTAGTGTAAATGTAACTACAGGTGTAGGGAGTTGAGCCCGCAGTACTATAGTGTAAATATAACTACTGCTGTAAGGATGTGCACCTGCAGAACTGTACAGTAAATGTAACTGCTGTTTAGGGATGTGAGACTGCAGTACTTCAGGGTAAAGGTAAATGTAACTACTGCTGTAGGGATGTGAGCCTGCAGTACTGTAGGGTAAATGTAACTACTGGTGTATGGATGTGAGGCTGTATTACTGTAGGGTAAATGTAACTACTGCTGTAGAGATGTGAGCCTGCAGTACTGTAGAAAAAATATAACTAAGGCTGTAGGGATGTGAGCCTGCAGTACTGTAGGTAAAGGTAACTACTGATGTAGGGATGTGAGCCTGCAGTACGTTAAGGTAAATGTAACTGCTGCTGAAGGGATGTGAGCCTGGAGTACCTTAGGGTAAATGTAACTACTGCTGTAGGGATGTTAGCCCACAGTACTGTAGGATAAAAGTAACTACTGTTGTAAGGATGTGAGCCTGCAGTACTCTAGTGTAAATGGAACTACTGCTGTAGGGAGGTGAGATTGCAGTACTGTAGTGTAAATGTAACTACTGCTGTAGGGATGTGAGCCTGCAGTACTGTAGTGTAAATGTAACTACTACTGTATTGAGATGAACCTACAGTAACGTAGTATAAATTTAACTACTACTGTAGAGAGGTTAGCCCACAGTACTGTAGTGAAAATGTAACTAGTGCTGTAGGGAGGTGAGCCTGCAGTACTGTAGTGTAACTGTAACTACTGCTGTAGGGAGGTGAGTCTGCAGTACTGTAGTGTAAATGTAACTACTGCTGTAGGGAGGTGAGCCTGCAGTACTGTAGTGTAAATATAACTACTGCTGTAGGGATGTAAGCATGCAGTACTGTAGTGTAAAGGTAACTACTACTTTGTTGAAATGAACCTACAGTAACATAGTATAAATGTAACTATTACTGTAGAGAGGTGAGCCTGCAGTACTGCAGTGTAAATGTAACTAGTGCTGTAGGGACATGAGCCTGAAGTACTGTAGTGTAAATGTAACTACAGCAATGGGGATGTGAGCCTGCAGTAATGTAGTGTAAATGTAACCACTGCTGTAGGGCAGTGAGCCTGCAGTACTGTAGTGTAAATGTAACTACCACTGTAGGAAGGTGAGCTTGCATTAATGTAGTATAAATGAAGCTACTGCTGTTGGGATGTGAGCATGCAGTACTTTAGTGTAAATGTAACTACTGCTGTAAGGAGGTGAGCCTGCAGTACTGTAGTATAAATGTAACTACTGCCATAGGGAGGTAAGCATGCAGTATTGTAGTGTAAATGTAACTACTGCTGGAGGGGTATGAGCCTGCAGTACAATTGTGTAAATGTAACTACTGCTGTAGAGAGGAGAGCCTGCAGTACTGTAGTGTAAATGTATCTACAGCTATAGGGAGGTGACCCTGCAGTACTGTAGTTTAAATGTAACTACTGCTGTAGGGATGTGAGCCTGCAGCACTGTAGTGTAGATGTAACTACTGCCGTATGGAGGTGAGGCTGCAGTACTGCAGGGTAACTGTAACTACTGCTATAGAGAGATGAGCCTGCAGTTCTGTAGTGTAAATGTAACTACTGCTGTAAGGATGTGAGCCTGAAGTACTGTAGTGTATATATAAATAGTGCTGTAGGAATGTGAGCCAATAGTACTGTAGTGTAACTGTAACTCCTGCTGTAGGGGTGTGAGCCTGCAGTACTGTAGTGTAACTGTAACTACTGCTTTGGGGATGTGAGCCTACAGTACTGTAGTGTAAATGTAGCTACTGCTGTAGGGATGTGTGCCTGAAGCACTGTAGTGTAAATGTAACTACTGCTGTATAATGTTAGCCTGCAGTCCTGTAGTGTAAATGTAACTACTGCTAAGGGTATGAGCCCACAGTACTGTAGTGTAAATGTAACTACTGCTGTAGGGATGTGAGCCTGCAGTACTGTAGTGTAAATGTAACTACTGCTGTAGGGATGTGAGCCCACAGTACTGTAGTGTAAATGTAACTACTGCTGTAGGGATGTGAGCCTGCAGTACTGTAGTGTATATGTAACTACTGCTGTAGGGATTTGAGCCCGCAACACTGTAGTGTAAATGTAACTACTGATATAGGGATATGAGCCTGCAGTACTGTAGTGTAAATGTAAGTACTGATTTAGGAATGTGAGCCTGCAGTAGTGTAGGGTAACTGTAACTACTGCTGTAGGAATGTGAACCTGCAGTACTGTAGTATAAATGTAACTACTGCTGTAGGGATGTGAGCCTGCAGTACTGTAGGGTAAATGTAACTAGTGCAATATGGCTGTGAGCCCACAGTACTGTAGGGTAAATGTAACTACTGCTGCAGGGATGTGAGCTTGCAGTACTGTGGTGTAAATGGAACTACTGCTATAGGATGTGAGCCTGCAGTTCTGTAGTGTAAATGTAACTACTACTGTAGGGATGTGAGCCTGCAGTACTGTAGTGTAAATGTAACTACTGCTGAAGGGATGTCAGCCTGCACTATTGTAGGATAAATGTAACTACTGCTGTAGGGATGTGAGTCTGCAGTACTGTAGTGTAAATTTAACTGCAGCTGTAGGATGTGAGCCTGCAGTTCTGTAGTGTAACTATAACCTCTACTGACAGGATGTGAGCCTGCAGTACTGTAGGGTAAATATAACTACTGCTGAAGGGATGTCAGCCTGCAATACTGTAGTGTAAATGTAACTACTGCTGTAGGGATGTGAGTCTGCAGTACTGTAGTGTAAATGTAACTACTGCTGTAGGGATGTGAGCCTGCAGTACTGTAGGGTAAATATAACTACTGGTGTAGGGATGTGAGGCTGTAGTTCTGTAGGGTAAATGTAACTGCTTCTGAAGGGATCTGAGCCTGCAGTACTTTAGTGTAAATGTAACCACTTCTGTAGGGATGTGAGCCTGCAGTCCTGTAGGTAATGGTAACTACTGCTGTAGTGATTTGAGCCTGCAGTACTGTAGGTTAATGTAACTACTGCTATAAGCATGTGAGCCAGCAGTACTGTAGGGTAAATGTAACTACTGCTGTAGGGATGTGAGCCTGCAGTAATGTAGAGAAAATATAAATAAGGCTGTAAGGATGTGAGCCTGCAGTACTGTAGGTAAAGGTAACTACTGATGTAGGGATGTGAGCCTACAGTACTTTAAGGTAAATGTAACTGCTGCTGAATGGATGTGAGCCTGCAGTGCTGTAGTGTAAATGTAACTGCTGCTGTATGGATGTGAGCCTGGAGTACCTTAGGGTAAATGTAACTACTGCAGTAGGGATGTTAGCCCATAGTACTGTAGGATAAATGTAACTACTGTTGTAGGGATGTGAGCTTGCAGTACTCAAGTGTAAATGGAACTACTGCTGTAGGGAGGTGAGATTGCAGTACTGTAGTATAAATGTAGCTACTGCTGTAGGGATGTGAGCCTGCAGTACTGTAGTGTAAATGTAAGTACTACTGTATTGAGATGAACCTACAGTAACGTAGTATAAATGTAACTACTACTGTAGAGAGGTGAGCCCACAGTACTGTAGTGTAAATGTAACTACTGCTGTAGGGATGTGAGCCTGCAGTACTGTAGTGTAAATGTAACTACTGCTGTAGGGCGGTGAGCCTGCTGTACTGTAGTGTAACTGTAACTACTGCTGTAGGGAGGTGAGCCTGCAGTACTGTAGTGTAAATGTAACTACCCTGTAGGGAGGTGAGCCTGCAGTACTGTAGTGTAAATGTAACTACCCTGTAGGGAGGTGAGCCTGCAGTACTGTAGTGTAAATATAACTACTGCTGTAGGGATGTAAGCCTGCAGTACTGTAGTGTAAATGTAACTACTACTTTGTTGAGATGAACCTACAGTAACATAGTATAAATGTAACTATTACTATAGAGAGGTGAGCCTGCAGTACTGCAGTGTAAATGTAACTAGTGCTGTAGGGACGTGAGCCTGCAGTACTGTAGTGTAAATGAAACTACAGCAATGGGGATGTGAGCCTGCAGTAATGTAGTGTAAATATAACCACTGCTGTAGGGCAGTGAGCCTGCAGTACTGTAGTGTAAATGTAACTACCACTGAAGGAAGGTGAGCTTGCATTAATGTAGTATAAATGAAACTACTGCTGTTGGGATGTGAGCATGCAATACTTTAGTGTAAATGTAACTACTGCTGTAAGGAGGTGAGCCTGCAGTACTGTAGTGTAAATGTAACTACTGCCATAGGGAGGTAAGCTTGCAGTACTGTAGTGTAAATGTAACTACCGCTGGAGTGGTATGAGCCTGCAGTACTGTTGTGTAAATGTAACTACTGCCGTAGAGAGGAGAGTCTGCAGTACTGTAGTGTAAATGTAACTTCTGCTGTAGGGTTGTGAGCCTGCAGTACTGTAGTGTAAATGGTACTACTGCTGTATGGATGTGAGCCTGTAGTACTGTAATATGAATGTATCTACAGCTATAGGAGGTGACCCTGCAGTACTGTAGTTTAAATGTAACTACTGCTGTAGGGATGTGAGCCTGCAGTATAGTAGTGTAGATGTAACTACTGCTGTATAGAGGTGAGGCTGCAGTACTGCAGGGTAACTGTAACTACTGCTATAGAGAGATGAGCCTGCAGTTCTGTAGTGTAAATGTAACTACCGCTGTAAGGATGTGAGCCTGAAGTACTGTAGTGTATGCATAAATAGTGCTGCAGGAATGTGAGCCAGTAGTACTGTAGTGTAACTGTAACTCCTGCTGTAGGGGTGTGAGCCTGCAGTACTGTAGTGTAAATGTAGCTACTGCTGTAGGGATGTGTGCCTGAAGCACTGTAGTATAAATGTAACTACTGCTGTATAATGTTAGCCTGCAGTCCTGTAGTGTAAATGTAACTACTGCTGTAGGGATGTGAGCCCGCAGTACTGTAGTGTATATGTAACTACTGCTGTAGGGATTTGAGCCCGCAATACTGTAGTGTAAATGTGACTACTGATGTAGGGATATGAGCCTGCAGTACTGTAGTGTAAATGTAACTACTGCTTTAGGAATGTGAGCCTGCAGTAGTGTAAGATAAGTGTAACTACTGCTGGTGGAATGTGAACCTGCAGTACTGTAATATAAATGTAACTACTGCTGTGGGGATGTGAGCCTGCAGTACTGTAGGGTAAATGTATCTACTGCTGTAGCAATGTGAGCCTGCAGTACTGTAGTGTAAATGTAACTACTGCTTTAGGGATGTGAGCCTGCAGTACTGTAGGGTTAGTGTAACTACTGCTGGTGGAATGTGAACCTACAGTACTGTAATATAAATGTAACTACTGCTGTGGGGATGTGAGCCTGCAGTACTGTAGTGTAAATGTATCTACTGCTGTAGCAATGTGAGCCTGCAGTACTGTAGTGTAAATGTAACTACTGCTGTAGGGATGCGAGCCCACAGTACTGTAGCGTAAATGTAACTACTGCTGTAGGGATGTGAGCCTGCAGTACTGTAGTGTAAATGTAATGACTGCTGCAGGGATGTGAGCCTGCAGTACTGTAGGGAAAATGTATCTACTGCTGTAGCGATGTGAGCCTGCAGTACTGTAGCGTAAATGTAACTACTGCTGCAGGGATGTGAGCCTGCAGGACTGTAGTGTATATGTAACTTGTGCTGTACGGATGTGAGCCTACAGTACTGTAGGGTAAATGTAACTACTGCTGTAGAGATGTGAGCCTGCAGTACTGTGGTGTAAATGGAACTACTGCTATAGGATGTGAGCCTGCAGTTCAGTAGTGTAACTATAACTGCTGCTGACAGGATGTGAGCCTGCAGTACTGTAATGTAAATGTAACTTCTGCTGTAGGGATGTGAGCCTGGAGTACTGTAGGGTAAGTGTAACTACTGCTGCAGGGTAAATGTAACTAGTGATGTAGGGATTTGAGCCTGCAGTACTGTAGTGATAGACCTAAAAGAAACAATTAACTTACCTTGCCTTTATCTTATCAATATAATACCTTAAGTGTAGGTTATCTTCGATACAATGAGGACATATTCTCCTTTCTTGGAATATTCTAAGGAATAGGGCAGATAATCGGGATAGTTAAGGATAGACTCTGTCACTTTAGACATGAGTGCAAGAACATTTTGGAGGGTGGTTTTGTTTTTGAGAAACACCTGAAAGGAAGACTGAAAAAATGTATGCATCTTTAAAATTCTGACAGATGTAACCTTCACTTGAAATAACGTTTTCTAATACTGGTGTTTCACACCATCTAAAGCTACAAGTTCAAGTGTGATAAATTAAGCTTCTTTTGTTAGTATAAAGTACAAATTCTAGGCAGGGAGGGTGGTGGTCACATGATTTGTAAATGGAATTTTTATAAAAAAATGCCCCTTTCTAAAGGCTTTATGTACTTCTTTAATACCAAGGAAGAATAGCTGTAAGATGTACTTTAATGGAGCAGTTCAACCCAGAATCCAAAATGTCAGAGATGTAATCTGAGAGAAACAAGATAGAGATTGAAAAGGGATCTAGTCCGTTGGATGTGGTCCATATGGTGAAGCAAGTCCATTTATCTGTATATGTCTTAAAAGTGATCAGATTCTAAGAGGAGAGATAATATGAACAAGTCAAGAAGCACACAAAGGATTGTCAGCCACTAAGAGAACCAGAGAACCCAAGCAGTGTGCCTGATGGTATGAATGTATGTTCAGCTGAAGCTGACTTGATAAGTGAGTGAGAAGCATTTTTGTGGTTTCTAATCATAGAGTCTACTTCAGCAAGTGATGTAGAAGTGGTAGGAAACATATCTCCTGAGGTCAGTAAGGGGCTATGAGAATAACTTATGCTGTACTTTTGCTTTCCTGGATAAACCTTATCAGCAGAAGAATGGCAAATGAGAATACAGCAACCCAGGGGGACCATTTCTGTTACAAAGCATCTGTGGGGGTGTACCCTCAGAGTGTAATATGAGTAAAAATAATTGCTGCACTTTGCGTTGATTCAGGTTGAGAACAGGCCTCAACAAAGATCGTTGTACTTGCTGAACAATATCCAAGTCACATCATATAAGGGAAGAGATGATATAACAGGCTACATTTGAAAAGAGATCTTATATCTTATGGATATAACATATGTGGATAAGGATATTATATCCCCATAACTGTTGTGAAGGACTTCTATACAAAAAGGTTGGGAGATGACTAGACCCTAAATAACTCAAGGGTTGGACAGGTGGACAAGACCTCAGGACTGTACCTCTTCATAGACTGGTGAACATCAACCTCCCAACTCTTGCCTTTGGGTCTGAAACCTTGCTAGAAACTGCCACAGTTACTAGACTTTGTCCCAGTTGCCTATTATTGAGGGTTTGGCTGTGTGCCATACCTGAACTGACTCCTCTGCATCCTTGAAAAGGTGCATTAAAGAGGCTGAAGTTTCATGCCCTTCTGAGGATGTCATCCAAAAAAGGCACTTCCAAGGAGATTTGTTGAGTAGACCTGCAGACCTTCTGGAGCCTCCTTATGGGAAAAATACTGGATCATTAAGCCATTACCACTTCACCCATTGTTGAATGAGTTCCAAAAATTCCCAATATGTGGAGTCATCTGGGAAGTATGGGAGTTAATATACTCCTCACCATCTAGATCTACAGTAAGAGATTCCAAACAGGTGTCAAGATGATTAATCATGCATTAGACCTTCCTGGCACTAGTAAGAGAGTGGAAGCCAAAGAAGAGGACAAAACCTGTGCCAACCAGCCATCAAAAGCAGACTGCAACAGAGGACACAGTCTTGGGAGAAGTTTGCCTTGAATTCCTGTGGGCAGAGGAAACATCCCCATTTGATTGGCACTCCATTAAATGTTTAACCTGATCAGTTTCAGGCAAGGTGTCGGAAATGTTAACATATATTTCTGAATTAGTTTGGTAATTTTAGCAGTCAAAGATGGAGAAACCTGACTGAGAGGAGAGGAAGGAAAAATCTTCCCCTTTTTGACAGAAATTGACTAAACAAACAAAATGGCCCCCTGATTATCTAAGGAACCATTTGGTTTAGACAGTTTTTGTACATGGCTCATTTCCTGCAAGTGTCCAAACACTTGACTTTCATACCTGAGAAAATTTTAAGTTTTGCTGTAAACCTGTGCCATCCTTGGCAGATTTACCTTTTGTACTGATTTCTAACTGTACGAGTGTTATATTTTTACATTATTTACTAAGTAATTGCATTTTACATAATTTTAAATGTGCCTTTGTGCTTAGTAGTGTCTATTTGCAACATTTTTGCATTATGTAGTGTGTCCTTGCACTTTCTAACTAACAATCTGTTTGCTGGTTTCTACACTTTGTGGGTACTCCATGTGCTTAGTTTAGTTGTCTAATACTGTTTCTTTTTGCACTTACTGCTTCTCTGGTGTTTTCACATTAAGAGAGTTTGGACTGTTCTCTGGTGGCAGCAGAGAGAAGCCTGATCTCATTCTGAGCTGGGAATCAATTCAGAAGGCTCTAAGTGTAATCTGAATAGTCAAAGAGGTCATTTTGTTTATTTAGTCTGTTCCTCTGTTTGTATGAATTTGTCAATTTTGCACAATACTGCTCATTTAGCAGTGGCAGTTAGCACTGCCCTACATAATAACAAGCACTTAGAATTTAAATTATCCCTGGAAATCTACTTCTCAAAATGCACTAGGTCTTAGTTAATTTGAATGTTGAGTATGACCACTGCATGGGTTTCGTCTTAGATAGTTATGATAAAGGTCTATACTCATACAACACCCAAGCTACACAACTGTAGACTCTTTGTGTACCATCCCCTACTGATCCAGAAATAAGGATCTGGAGGACTGTGTGTGTTCTTTTCTACTACCTCTGCAGCCTATGTGGTGGATATGGGCATCCTGGGATTATGTAGCAATTATCTCATCTGTGTGGTAAACCACCTGATTCTTAAATAAATGGGAGAGATGTAGTTACACAATATTACTGAAGGCAAGGCTCTCACATACAAGCACATATAGTATTAAACAAGTTGTCAGAGACATATGCACACACACACTATACCCACCACATATACTGTGAACAAGACACATAGCCGCAAATGGGCTGAGGCTCTTAAGTGCAATCTTCCTAAACCACAAAGGCCTCCTAGACATTTGGGGTTTAGCAAATCTACCAAAGCCAAATTTGAGGTGGAATACATCCCCCAAACCAAGTACAATCACAATACTATCTTCAGCTATGTCCACAACCTCAAAAGTAACACACAACAATGTACTGAATTAATTATACATGGAGCCACCTGTGCAGAGCTGGAAATATAGCAAATCTACTGACTTACAAATTTACCTCCAGTTTTACCCCCTTCTCCCCTCCAGACATTCCCTCAGAAAATGTCCACAAACAAAACTCCCCCTTCTATCACTAGGGAGCAGCACCTCAAGACACTCTCCAAGGCCAAGAATACTGCCTCACTAATATCTTGGATGCCTCATTAATAGCATGCAACATGAATGGATGGGCCCACTACTATCACCATTTAACCACAGCCTCCAAACTGGCATTGCACCAAATGAATTGAGGACTGCAATGGTTATCTCACTACACAATGCAGGCCATGCATGGATCTGGGAACTATCAACCCATAAGCCTGACTAGTCCAATATGTAAAGCCATGGAAAGAATAGTCACAGATGTGTCAAAGGATGACATAAGAAACCTACAGACTCTGGATCCAACACAGTTTGGTTTCACTAAAGGCAACTTATAGCTACTCATCTTAGTGGACTTCTTCGAGGAGGGTCATCAAAGCAATGAATCAGGGCAAAAAGGTGCACACTGCCTACCTCAACCTGGCCAGAGCATTCAAAGCAATAGCCCATTATGGCATTGTAAACAAGCTCACTGAATTAGGTAATAACCTCTACATCATCTGCTGGATATCCAACTTTCTCACAGACAAGGCCCAAGAAATTAGGATAGGGGAGTCTACCTCCTCAAATGACTGATGACTAGTAGAGTGCCTCAGGGCTGAGATCAGTGGTCACTATTACTTGGCATATAATTCTCTGAAGTCAGGGTTAACAAAAAAGGCCTCTGGCTGTCCAAGTTCACAGATGATTGCACATTAGGTGCAGTCATTGAATTCCCCAAGACACAAATACACCCCAAAGAAGGCCATGACATGAATAATGGCACTTTTGGTTAGATAGCCACCCCCCACAAATTGCTACATTTATAGTTCACCCCTAAGAATAGACCGAGTAGTCAAGAAGTTGGGAATACATTTAGTCAGTGACTTGCCCTTTGACCATCATGTATCTACAGTAGTAAAAATATCATTTTAGGTTGTACAGCATGTAAGCAAGGCTATGGCATCCAGGTCCAAAGATGTCATTGTTCCATTGTACTCTGCCCTCATTAGACCAATCACTGAGTACAGTGCCCCCTTCAGCATGTATCTGGCAGGACATATGCAACACCTGAATCATCCACAGAGGTTCCTCGCAAAAAGAATACTGGGCATAAACAACATGTCCTGTGCAGACCGCCTTAAAACCCTGTCCTTATACTCAGATTGGTGTAATTGTTAAGGTGCTTACTTTAGAAGCACAAGGTGCAGGGTTTGATTCTCACATGGTGTAATTGGCTAGGCTTAAAATGGCCCATGAGGGCAGTTAGCCTAGTATGAATCTATGGGGAAAAAGAATTCCTACAGGCTATTAACGAGTGATCTGTGCCTAGCTACAGAACATTCTCAGATCCCACTCTGATGGACCTGGTGCACATTTGCAAAACAAATAGCACCAGAATTACAAGGTCTAACAGTCAAACTTTTACTTGCAGCATAAATAAGACATACTGGGGGCGAGAGGTATGTGTCCCACAGCCTGCCTCTTCCCTGTTACAGACTTCCTTATCTATGTCAATCAGAGTTCCTTCTTAATCAAATTCAAGCATAACTTGGACCAGGGGAGTATGAATAGGCTTAACAAGGGCCAAACAGGTAATTAACCTAGTAATCACGTATGAACCTAGATGGATAGATAGATAGATAGATAGATAGATAGATAGATAGATAGATAGATAGATAGATAGAGAGATCATACACACATGCACACTTACAGTACACACACACACACTCACACCCACCCATTTCCAGTGATTCAGTTATCTCAGTGATGTGTGCTAGATACTGTTGGAAACTGCAAAATGTGTTGTGTCAGAAAACCCTTTTTGCAATAATGCCACATATTAATGTGCTTAAATGTTTATGATGTGTTTCACTTCATTGATATTGAGTGTTAAACTCTTAGCCTAGAGGGTTTCTCTGTATTTATACCTGTTAGTCACATATCTTTGAATTTATTACTGCTCAATATCTGAGTTCTTGGTTCTGCTACATACCTACAGTCAACTGCATTACTAGCTGAGTTAAGTACAAACTTGCAGTGTTAAAGATTGCACTGCATTTTTTTCTGTCTGTTTAATTGTTTCATTGAATACTGTGGTCTGTGTCTTTCTGCAGTTATTTATTTTTTCATTTAATTGTTTCATAGAATATTGTGGTCTCTCTCTGCCTCTGCAGTTAGTGGGGCTATTGTGTTTCACTTTATTGATATTCAGTGTTAAACTCTTAGCCTAGAGGGTTTCTCTGTATTTATAAGTGTTAGTCACATATCTTTGAATTTATTACTGCTCAGTGTCTGAGTTGTTTGCTTCTGCTACATACCTACAATCAACTACATTACTAGCTGAGTTAAGTACAAACTTGCAGTGTTAAGGATTGCACTGCATTTTATTTTTTTTCTGTCTATTTAATTGTTTCATTGAATATTGTGGTCTGTATCTCTCTGTAGTTATTTATTTTTCTATTTAATTGTTTCATAGACTACAGTGGTCTCTCTCTCTCTCTCTCTCTCTGCCTCTGCAGTTAGTGGGGGCTATTGTGTTTCATTTCATTGATATTCAGTGTTAAACTCTTAGTCTAGAGGGTTTCTCTGTATTTATAAGTGTTAGTTACATATCTTTGTAATTTATTACTGCTCAATATCTGAGTTCTTTGGCTTCTGCTACATACCCACAATCAACTGCATTACTAGCTGAGTTAAGTACAAACTTGCAGTGTTAAAGATTGTGCTGCATTTTATTTTTTCTGTCTATTTGTTTCATTGAATATTGTAGTCTGTGTCTCTCTGTAGTTATTTATTTTTCTATTTAATTGTTTCATAGAATACTGTGGTCTCTCTCTCTCTCTGTCTCTGCAGTTTGTCAGGCTACTGTGTTTCACTTTATTGATATTCAATGTTAAACTTTTAGCCTAGAAGGTTTATCTGTATTTATAAATGTTAGTCACATATCTTTGAATTTATTACTGCTCAATATCTGAATTCTTGGTTCTGCTACATACCTACAGTCAACTGCATTACTAGCTGAGTTAAGTACAAACTTGCAGTGTTAAAGTTTGTACTGCATTTCATTTTTTCTGTCTATTTAATTGTTTCATAGAATACTGTGGTCCTTCTCTCTCTCTCTCTGTCTCTGCAGTTAGTGGGGTTATTGTGTTTAACTTCATTGATATTCAGTGTTAAACTCTTAGCCTAGAGGGTTTCTCTGTATTTATAATTGCTAGTCACATATGTTTGAATTTATTACTGCTCAATATTTGAGTTATTTGGCTTCTGCTGCATACCTACAATCAACTGCATTACTAGCTAAGTTAAGTACAAACTTGCAGTGTTAAAGTTTGTACTGCATTTCATTTTTTCTGTCTATTTAATTGTTTCATTGAATATTGTGGTCTGTGTCTCTCTGTAGTTATTTATTTTTTTATTTAAATGTTTCATAGACTACTGTGGTCTCTCTCTGTCTCTGCAGTTAGTTTCCCACCTGCCCTCCTTGTTCCCGTTCTGTCATTAATCTTGGTGGCTTTGGAATTGCCTGCCCCTCCTGTAAATTTGTGTTTGAACACTCCTCCTGGGTCTATCTCATTTGCTCACTCAACCGAGTACAGTGAGATCATATTTTGACTTCAGACACTTCTATCAGTCCCAGCTGTTCAGCTCTATTCCAGTCTAGTGTCACTAGCTCATTCTACGTAATACAGAGAGAACATTTGTGAAGGGTAAGACAATTAGGTCATTAATTTTGAATTATCTTCTGTTTCTCCTTTCTCCCTTTCACTTTCGAAAAAAAAATTTCTAAGCTTGTTTCCTGCCTTTCCTGTAACTAGTCTAGTCCAGGTACAGATTTGCTGTAACCAGGAATGTTTGTAAGCTTCTGAGCCCCCAAAGCCTTTCTGTGTTGAAGGGAAGCCTTCTAGCTTATCAGTGGGAGTGGTAATCGCTAGGTAGCCTATCTACCACAAGAGTAGTTTCTGGCCCAGAAATCGTAGTTTATTAGTCGTTAGGGCAGTTTTTCCATCTCTTTCAACTTTCTGGTTTAAAAGCCTGTGTTTGCACTTGTTTCCCACCTTTCCTCTCACTAGTCTAGTCCAGATACAGATTTGCTGTATCCAGGACTGTATGTAAGCTTCTGAACCCCAAAAAAACTTTCTGTGTTAGAGGGAAGCTTTCTAGCTTATCAGTGGGAGTGGTAATCACTAGGTAGCCTATCTACCACAAGAGTGGTTTCTGGCCCAGAAATTGTAGTTTATTTGGACGTTTGAGAGTGTTTCCATTTCTTTCAACTTTCTGATTTAAAAGTCTGCGTTTACACTTGTTTCCCACCTTTCCTGTAACTAGTCTAGTCCAGATACAGATTTGCTGTATCCAGGACTGTTTGGAAGCTTCTGAGCCCCCCAAGCCTTTCTGTGTTGGAGGGAAGCCTTCTAGCTTATTTGTAGGAGTGATAAGCACTAGGTAGCCTATCTACCACAAGATCCAGGTACAAATTCTTA
Organism: Protopterus annectens; assembly: GCF_019279795.1. Lineage (NCBI taxonomy): Eukaryota > Metazoa > Chordata > Ceratodontiformes > Protopteridae > Protopterus > Protopterus annectens. The sequence continues at coordinate 375,767,750 of NC_056738.1, read as the reverse complement.
GTTTTAGCACTTGGATTTGCTTATTCGTGCTCAGCACTTGTTCAGAACTTGTTGTTAGCACTAAATAAACTACAAATTACTACAGCAGTCAACCTTCCTCTTTAACTAGAGGAAAACAGTTTTTGTACTTACTTTCCTCACTTGCTTAGAGAAAAACAGCTCTTATACTCACTTTCCTCACTTGTCTAGAGGAAAGTAATTTTTTATTCAGGCATGTCCACGTGTCAGCTCCCAGTGTTCTCTCCTGTCTATCTGATTAATCTGGGCATCTTTGGGCAATGTAGCAATTGCCTCATGTACACAGACAACCCTCTCCTCCTACCACCCAACCCCACAACCTGTGAGAGATGCACTTATCTAGCCAAACTGTAGGTAAAGCTCTCTCCAACCAAGACTGATCTTGACAGTCAAGAGGAGAAGGTAAACACTTACACCACACCACACTCATCACATAGTCCCACTAAACCTACACCACCAAAATCCAAACATAGAAACACAAAAACATTCACGGAGGCTCTTAATAATACTCTGCTCAAGCAACAGAGACCTCCAAAGCAGAAACACAAGCAACCTCCACCCCCCCAACACAACCCAAATGACACATAAACCACAGACTCAGTGTGCCAATAAACCACAGCCCATAAGGCAAAACAACATACCCAACACACTAGTCATAGGTGACTGTATAGTCAGGCACACTGATTTCCCACTCACCAGGCTAAACAAGGAGAAGGTTACTGTCAGCTGCCTGTTGGCTGCCAGGATCCGCCACATAACCCATGCACTCAGGTCACTCCACAAGTACAAATATGACTCTGTCATTGCCCATGTTGGTGTGAACGACCTGAGATGTACCTCCCTGGACTACATGAAAAGAGACATGGAAGAGCTCTCCGATCTTGTAGACCAAGCAGGTATGACCCTAGCCCTGAGTAGCATCCTGCCATTGCCCAGAATGATACCGCAGAATAAGGACAAAATGATTGACTTCAACAATTGGCTAAGCTTCTGGTGTCATTCTAAGGGGATCCAGTATCTGACTGCCTGGGATGACATGATCGACAAACCACGATGCTTTGCCAGAGATGGCCTGCACCTGTCACCCCTGGGATTCTGGATACTGGCTAAGGGTCTTGCCGCCCCTACAGGTTCTTTTTTTAGGCAAGGTTCAAATGACAAATTCACCACCATAACAGGAACAGGCAAACAAAAACTGAGGGTGATGCTACTCAATGCTAGAAGTCTAAATCTTGAAATGCACTCACTCTAGGCACTCCTTAAAATGAAGAACATCGATATCTGTGCAGTGACTGAGACCTGGTTCAAGGATCTATAGAGCTCCCCTGCATTACCAGGCTATAACTCATACCACACTTTTCGGCCATCTAACCTGGACCAGAACACTAAAGGTGGAGGTGTGTCTATATTCATTAAGGATAGCTACACCTCCAGGCTAGTTGCGCAGCATAATGCATCTAAGGTTATCCAAGTGCAACTAACTCTGGGCAAAACTGCAATCCAAATTGTAGCTTGCTACAGATCTCCCACCATGCCCCAGAATTCCCACTCCTCTTTTCTTGATATACTGAAAAATATTAGGGTTCAACCAAACACCCTAATAATGGGCGATTTCAACTACCCCACCATTAAATGGGAAAACTACTCATATACCAACTCCTTCGCTCAAGGCTTTCTGGAATTTATAAATTCTAATGCCCTGGATCAACTTATCCACACCCCCACCAGGGGCAACAATATCCTAGACCCAAGTCATTACCAACATGAGTGGCTGGTGTTCGACACCTAATGTCAACTCCTTGCTGGTCAAATCTGACCGTAAGCTAATCACCCTAGATATCTGCATCCCGCCCCCACCCACCATTAAGGAAACCACGGCAAAAAATTTCTCCAAAGCCAACTTCATGCTTCTTAAGACAGAAGTGCCGACCTTCATGACACCCATGCAGATGGACAATACAGTTACGACTGCTGACTCCTACACAAATGCTCTGTATAAGCACTTACACGCGTGCATGGATTGTGCTATCCCAAACAGAACCAAGATGCTATCCTCCAAAAAAAAGAAGCCGATCTGGTGGTCAACTGCCATAAACAAGCCCTACAACAGAAGGAAGAAACTGTTGCAAAAGAGAGTAAAATCCCATGGGTGAAGGAGCTCCCTGGTCAGCCTCAGCAAGAAGCTGAGATCCTTTATAAGATCCTCCGAAGATAGCTATGAGAACAAAATCACCACTGATGGCAAGAGCAACCACAAAGCATTCTATAGCTATGTTAAGAATCTGAATGGCAACACTGAGATCTGCTCTGAGTTACAGCACAACGGCACAAAAATTACAGAACCAACTGATATTGCCAACATCCTGGCAGATAAGTTCTGTGCTAACTTTACCCCCCCCCTCTCACCCACTAAAGGGCCATTCATTCATTCATTCATTCATTCATTCATTCATTCATTCAGGAAGAATGCAGAGTCCCTGTAATCACATCTATGCAGGTAAGAGCTGCACTCTCTAAAACCAAAAACACAGCATCCATGGGTCCGGACAACATTCCCAGGCTGCATTTTACATGGACTTCAGAATGAACTGGCTCCCCACCCAAGCACCATGTTCAATCATAGTCTCACATTAGGCTTTGTGCCCACTGAATGGCACACAACAACAGTTATCCCACTCCACAAAGGGAGAGCCACCACTGATTCTGGGAACTATCGCCCTATTAGCCTGACGAGCCTGGTCTGCAAGGCCATGGAATGTACCATAATGGAACTCATAAACAAAGACATTGGTAACCTCCAAACTCTGGACCCCACCCAGTTCATGTTTGTGAAAGGCAGATCATGCCTTCTGAACCTGATCGAGTTCTTTGAGGCAGTCACCAAAGCCATAGATGAGGGTAAGGTGGTTCACACAGCCTATCTTGACCTCACTAAGGCTTTCAACACCATCCCCCATTCTGGGATTATAGCTAAACTCACTAAACTAGGTATAAATCCCTACATCACAAGATGGGTTGCCAGCTGGCTCACTGATAGAACCCACACTGTAAAAGTTGCGGACTCCAAATCTGACTTCAAACCAGTGACAAGTGGAGTACCACAGGGTTCAGTCCTGGGACCTGTCCTGTTTGGTATATACTTCTCTGAAGTACAGGCTAACACAGAAGGCATCTGGCTAATGAAGTTTCCAGATGACTGCAAACTAGCAGCCATAGTTGAGTCCCCAAATGATGTGGACATCCTGTAGAAGGGCCTCACTGAGACAGATGTCTGTTGTAAGAGGCATGGCTTCAAGCTCAATGCCAAAAAGTGCATTGTCACCCCCTTTGGTAAAAACTCTGTACCTATGAACTATCACATAAATGGCAGTCTACTTAATGCCGAATGTGTGATAAGAGACCTTGGGACACATGTGGACAGTAGTCTCTCCTTTGATAATCACATCACCACAGTAGTCAGGATATCCTTCCACAAAAGGGTTCTCATCCAGGAAAAAAGAGGTCATTGTTCCCCTCTATGCAGCACTCATTAGACCCATTATAGAGTACAATGCCCTTTTGGGATGTACCTCACAAGACATCTGCAACAGCTGGAAAGGCCACAGAAGTACTTCACAGAGAGGATTACTGGCCTCAAACAGATGCCCTACACTGACCATCTCAAAAAACTCCAGCTTTACTCTGTAGCATATCGCCTACTCTGAGGAGATCTCTGCCTAACATATAAAGCTATGTTAAACCCAGAGCTGTTAGAAATGCTACACCTAAAGAAATCCAATCCTTCCAGGGACCTAAACCTTGTCACCACAATAAACATGACATGCTGAAGGGATAGATTCCTGTCCCAGAGACTTCCCATACTCTGGAACAAGCTACCCATCTATGTCAAGCAAAGTTCCTCATTAGTACTCTTCAAGAAAAATCTTGATGAGTGGATGGGAAATAGGAAATATACCCCGGGGATCAATTCTGTGGCTCTGCTCGACAGGGGCACAGGAAATTAACTTTCTTGGGTGGTGTAAGCCAGGGGACCTTGTTGGCCAGGCTTACTTAGGCCCTTGTCTGATAGCCTAGTACCTACCTATGAACCTATGATAATCTTTTTTTTTTCAAAACAAGTTTATTGTTTTAACATATAAGAGAAATATCATAACAATTTTATACAAGTAATTAAAAATAGGTATTATTATAATATTCAACAAAACAACTAAAGTATTTACAAAGACATTAACTACAATCAGATCAATTAATTAAACTAAAATACCATGCTATTGAAATTAAAATTTTTTTAACAAATTTTGTAAATTATCCCATACAATAAAATAAGATGTTTTTCTATTTGTTCTAGTCCTAATTGTGTTTATTTCCATATGGCACACTATATTCATAACATTTTTAAATTCATTGAACGAAGGAGGTGTATCTGAAATCCAATTTCTAGTTATTATTTTCCTAGCCACTGCTAGAATAGACCATAACAAGGGAAGCTTAAACTTTTTAACACTTTGAGGTACAGGTGTGTTGAATAAAACCTATGATAATCTTGAATGCAGATAAGACCATGGGCAGGATTCATGAAGTCTCCGTGTAAGAGATACATGGCTTACACGGAGGCTGCAGTTAAACGGTGTGATGTCAGCATGTCATGCATATGCATGAGGGCATGCTGAATCACACCGAAGGCTAACACGGTCCATGGAAAACAGTAGGGGGCGTGTCCGTAGGCCGAGCACTGCAAGCAGACACCCCCCCAGAAGAGTAAAATTGCCCAAAGTAAGCACCCACGACAGAGGCCATGGAAATGTGAATAAACACAACACAGCACATGCCCCCACAGACTATGAACATAAAATATATAAATGAACATGTTATATATTTTTTTTAAATCGTAAAGATGTTTGCCCGTGAGTGCGCTTATGCTGGCATGCCCATAGCTTAGCCACAGTTAGCAGTCAGTGGAAAAGCATATAAGAACTAAATATGCAAAGTAAGCCAAAAAGCAATAGCGTAGCAGTAGAGACGTCAGCTGAAGGGAAGGCATTCATGGTTCGAGCCCCCACAACACCAATTTTTATTTTTAGTAAAATAAGCACGAAACAAGTCCCTGACAAACATGTACACATATAAAATCATAGTTTATGTAAAATGTAATGAAATAGTCCATTTATTTTGAAGAAATGTGAGATAACAAAACAATAAAAAATGCGAGATGTGCCTATAGCTGAGCTACAGTTTAACAAGGTGAGTGCATCTGCCCGTAGGTGAGCAGTGGTTTAACAGGTGTAAAATGAGTGCCCGTAGGTGAGCAGTTGTTTAACACACTGAAACTGTGTGCCCCTAGCTGAGCTGAGCTTAATATGCGTGCTAACAGCCAAATAAAGCGTAAACCAGCATACCCTGCTTGCGCAAAGCTGTGCACCGTGCCAACAAGCTAACCGACGGGCAACGTTGAGCAAGCCGTATCAAAACTGCCTTTACACAGACACACCCCTCAGCCTGTCTAGACAGTCATAAAAAATAAAAAGCAGTGGCCAGGTTCGAACCCAGGATACTATGCACTATAGTCAAGGTACTGAACCATTAAGCCATGACAGCAGTACCTATAAATGCAGTAATAGCAAATATATAGGAATGAATACAAAGTGGAGCATGACAAAGCAGGTTTTGTGAAGTTGATACAATTCCAAAATGGCCAATCACAGATATGTGCGGGAAAAACAGCATATATAAGCCCCATAGGCAGGAATACGCAGCATAAACGATTGTAGAATGAACTTGCAGCCAGAATGTCAGGAGTAGGTGAGGGTAGTTGCTTTCGAGCACAGAGGTGGGGCATTGAGGAGTCCAGATACATGGTCTGGCTCCTAGTCCACAATCATGAGGCCCAACTCATGCAGAGCTAGGTCCTGTGGGGAGCATATAGGGCTGAGGCATGGGACCGGTTGGCTCATGATCTCACCAGTGCCACAGGGATTCCAAGGACTGGTGAGCAGGTTCGTCACCACCATGCAAACCTAAAGAGACGCAAGCAGGACCAATTGAACCTTTGGATCCAGGAGGCCTGGCAAATGCCCAATGCCCCACTACTGAGTAAGTTACATTTAATTATGTATGTAAGAAATTAAACTAGCTGATATTATGGAGATGTGTATTCCAATATTACTTCATTTATATTACAGCTGCAGGTGTCCGTTCTGTGAACCACAGAGCCTATGGCAATAGGCTGGTGCGGTTGCACCACCAGGCAGGTCAGTAATCCTCTCCCAGTAACTGTAAAGAAATATAAAAGTATGACAGTTAGCAAAAGAGTGCAGTGTAGTCACTAAGTAATAGAATGTGCAAGTAACAGTGTAAGAGTGTTTGCAAGTATTGCTTGATTACAAAAGTGTGTTGCAGTCTGTAATCCAAACAGAAAAATGAAAATGTCTGAAATAAAGTCTGAAATAAAGATGCCCCACCTGTAATATAATTGTACACAACCTGCAGCAGGCTGAAAAGTACAGCTGCAGAAGATGAGCAAATCACATGTGTGAAATATACCCCTGTTGAAATACTGAAACATGACAGAAGTGAGACTGCTGGAAAGGATTGTAATAACTACAGGTAAAACATGTCAATAAAGCCTAGAAGTAAGTACCATCCCGAATAGTAAAATGAAAACAAGTGAGAGAGTGTGATAAAGAGTTATGAATCCACCAATAAAGTAGTAATAACCCCTGAATAAAGTATACTGCAGTCAGTACAGAATGAAATGAATGTGAGAAGCAAAACCAAACAGCAAAATCTGTTCAAAGTGTTGCTGCAGCTGGAATGTGTATCCCAAAATCTGGATATGTTGCTCATAGTCTGCAATATGCAGATAGTATGATTGTCTGACATACCAAACATCCACAGTTGTCTATAGCTATATAAAACAAATGTAGCAGGATGATGTAGCTGAACAAAGCCAGATATGAATGTGTATGAAGAACAATAAAATGTATATTGATGTAGCAGTAACAGTCCTATCACCAAATTGAAGTAGTTATCATATAGGAAACTGTAGTTAGAACAGTAGTGTGTATATATGTGCAGCTATTAGAAATGTACAGCATATGTATTGGTATTCGAAGGTGTTAATATTATTTTCTTCACCCCACCCTATAACCACATATAACCCATTCCACGTGAAAATGGTATGTGCAATCACAATTAACACCCCTGGACATTTGTCCTGTTGGGACATAAATATTTGCATGTCCGTTGATGCATCCGCCCTGTTCATACACCCAAACCTGATGGCCTGTTGCCATCAATCAACCCTGCATGTTGTTGGACTGTGTACTGCTGTTCAAATTATGCATGTGTTATGCTCGCTGTTCAATGGTGTAAATATCTGGGTGTTTGGTTAATGGGAATACTAATGCATGCTGTTACAACTAATTGCGAATGGTATTATATGTTACTAACCCAAACTGTCATGACATAATGCAAAACATAGGACGACAGGGAAGGCGGGTTCCAGCGGACCCACCTCTCCCACCTCAGCTGACGAGTGCACCTGGCACTAGTGCCCAGTCTGGACCCTCCTCCGGTGGCCCTGTGCCACTTGCAGGTGGAAGCGCTGCAGGGGATGGGGCCTGTCCCCCCTCTGCAAGTGTGGCCAGAGGAGAACCACCACTCACCCTCCGTAGCGTCCGGACTGTGGTGCGTAGGGAGATCCGGGACTCTGTTCTTGGGCTCCTATGCCAGCTTGAGGCACAGGTGGCACAACTTACGGGCATGCCTGTTGCCCGGCCTACACAGCCTCCAGCACAGCCCCATCCTGGGCAATGAAGGAACAGTGGCAACTGCCCATGGGTGGGGATATCAGTTCCACTGTTGCCATCTGTGGGCTCATGGGCTCTGGATATCCAAGCATCCGTCCCCGTCAATTGTGTAACCCCCCTACACGTGTCATACACTGCCCCTGTATGCGTCTTGTTTGTCTTGTCTGTTGACCTACCCAACCTACCTCCCCAGCTATACCGACTTCCTCACCTGAAAAAAAAAAAACAAAAAAAACCAGGACACTCTGTACCCACAAAAAAATTACGCCCCATACATAGCTGCCCATTCCGCACACATGTCTGCTGGACATGGAAACTATCAATTACAATTGGCTGTACAACAAGTATTATTGTTGTCCTGACACCTCTCTCAGGGGTGGAAGGTTTCAAATGTCACACCAAATTACAGATATATGCACAGCTGTTGCTGATGAAGAAATGGGCAGCTATGGGCCTTACCTACATCCCTCCTGCAAATCCCAAGCTTGTTTCCCTACTGTCTTACCCTCTTTGTGACCCCTTTTTCACCACTTACCTGTCTCCCCATTTTCATTGCTTTCAAAGAAAATAGCACGGGTGTGCGCCAGAGTAAGCACTGTTAAGCAGTTGTAAACGGGTGTGCGCGGAGCTGAACGCTAATGCGCATGCGACAGCTCCGCGCAAACTAGCGCTAACCTGGTTACAACTGCTTAGAAGTACCTTAGTCACTCTGATTGACAGGTCCTATAGTCAGTTCAAAAGCAAAATAAAATCCCACTGTCAGTCCCGAACCCAGGAAAGAGTAGTCTGCATAACCTACCACTAAGCCATGACTCTTATACAAGAACATTGTGCTAAAATAAATATATCATGTAATAGTAGGAATGAATGTAAAGGGAATATAGGATGTGTAGTACACAAAGCATGTCATTTAGAATTACTGTCAAAACTAGTGGATTTCCATAATAGTAGTGTGTGAACAGAAGCAGCCATGCTAGTTGGTAGCTAGTAGGTAATAATGTCAGTCAATGTACATATATAAATGTATGTATATATATATATATATATATATATATATATATATATATATATATATATATATATATATATATAGTAGGTGTCAGTGTGCATACACACTTACTACAGGAAACAGGAGAGAGGAATGGAGAAATGTGAATCTACAACACAGCCTGAATCATGAGAGAGATACTAACCTTTACACTCACAGAACAGTGTCCACAGCATACCAGCATGGTCCCCACCCTTACAATCTGAAAGGGCAACGCCTATCTCACATACCCTTTTATAGCACTGTCTTGAAATCACAGTGAGAACTGCAATCAGTACACAACTGGCTGCATGCAATTAGCAAATGCTGGCTTACAATTGGTGCAGAGGCCATCACATGGACTTATGCAGATACCTACAAAAGCATCCTGTACTCACACTCCACACATGCAATACGTTCATTGCACTGTCTGGAGGCAGACAGAGAGAGAGAGAGACAGACAGACAGACAGAGACAGAGACAGAGAGAGAGAAAAAAAAACACAAACAACAACACACGGTACACACACTGAGTCTAAGCTGTCAGCAGTGACAGTAGCAAGCCATGCCAGCAGCAGCAGGAAGCAGTAGTAGCGGTAACGCAACCAGCTGCAACAAACACAGGTAATGTAAAGTAGCAGGTTAATAGTCTGCATACTGTGAATCCTCCATATGTGTCATAGGTCTATATCTATAGGTATGTCCATGTGATATGTTGTGTGCACGTAGTTCCACCAAAAGGGGATGACTATACATTACATGTCAGTCAGTGTTAGGCCATGATCCTGGCAGCAGTGTTCTGTTGCAGAGAGGCCTGTCTGTAGGATGTGTGTGTCAGCTGGTGTAACGACTATGGCGCTTAGTTAGCAGTCATCTGGGAACTTTGTCATCCACAACCCGCACATGTTCACTTTTACATCTGAGAAATAAATGCCAAACAAGAGGGGTCCTAGGACAGAGGCCTGTGGGATACCACATGTGACTGGCATTGAGTCTGACATGGCTCCTACAATATCGATATTATGGATTCTGTATGTCAACCAGTGTGCAACCCATCATGTGACATATGTAGTAAAATACAAAAAAAGGAACAGTCCACTGTATAAAAGGTAATCCACACTCCTGTCCCTAAAAACTCAAAGAAACTCCAGCACAGCACAGCACCAGTTGTCACGATGTAAAATCAGATATAAATTTATTGTAAAAATGGATTGTAAAATTACGTTAAGTGCTTTCATCATCCATAGACTTCATCAGAACATTTTTATAATAAATTTATTTTTTAGGGTTTTTAGGGACAAGAGTGTGGATTACCTTTTGACATATGTAGTAACATGTAAGCTAATCAGCTGGTCTATGATGCCTGATTTGAGTACTGTGTTGAAGGCCTTAGGCAAGTCCAGGTAGGCTGTATGGATTGCGTTGCCCTCATCAATGGCTGTAGTGACTGTTTTGAAAGATCAACCAGGTTCAAAAGGCAGGATCAGCCCATCACAAAGGCAAACTGGCCGGGAACAAGTGTCTGCAGGTACCCAGTATCGCTGTATATGCATCCCATACTGAATAATTCCATAGCTTAGCAGACCAGGCTGGTTAAGCTTATGGTGCGGTAGTTCCCAGGGTCAGTAGAGGTGCCTCCTTAGTGGAGTGGGACCACTGTTGCTGTACGCCAGTGTTCAGGTACATATCCTGTAGTACAGCCAAGGTTAAATATCAGTCTTATATGCGGTTGTATGTCCTCTTGGAGTTCACGTAGCACACATCCAGGGATACCATCAGGTCACATTGATGCTGTGTGTTCTGCTTTGCTGAGGGTGGCTCTCACCTGGACATGTGAGATGATAGGGAGGTTACATTCAACTGTGATAAGTATTTCTACCTGTAGGGGAGAAGGAGGGGGGATACGTGCACCGAACCTGTCTGCAAGAATGTTGCCAATATTTGTGTGTTCGGTGAATGTTAAGTAGGTGTGTATTAACTCAGAGCATATCTGAGGCGTTTGGTCCATATGTTTAACATAACTGAAGAAGGCCTTGTGGTTATCTATAGTGTTCGTGGCCATTTCCCACCCAGAGTAGGCCGTGGATGTTGTTATGAGAGACCATAGCTTATTACCAGTGCTGACCACAAATGCCTTCCCTTAATGTGAATCTGCTATGTCCTGCAGTAGCCTCCTTCTATTGTTATACAATCTGCCTTTGGCTGGGGTCCACCGGACAGGATGCCTAACCTTTGTGCATAGGGTCTGGGTTAGAAATGTGTGTGCATGTTCCATGTAATCTTTGGGATGTCAGTGGGAAGCATTCACAAAGGGGTCAGCAGTGTGGGTTGTGGCTTCCACTGGCCCAGTGGGCTGCATGGATACCATCTCAGTCCTAACAAGTGAATAACTGTCTAATCACATACATATCAAAGTAGTCTACTGTGCTGGTGGTGGTGGTGGGATATGTATATCCAGGCCGAGTAACTTGTGTCCAGATCACACTAGTGGATGGCGTTCCACATACAGTACTTTGGCATGAACCCCCAGAGTGAGGTTGTGCATTGGACCTGTCGCAGTGTGCTTACCAATGGGGCATGCTACTATGTTGTATGGAATGTGGCAGGTATTGTTGCACAGGTGTTGGCTGAGCACTGATATCTGGCCATGTACTTGTGTATCCACCAAGAGACACACACATGTTACATATGGGAGTAGTAGTATATCACTACAGTTGAGTATCATGTATAGTATGTGTGCCATATATTGCTGACATAGTCTGCTGATATCCTGTTTGTGTTCTCTTCCAGGGAGATGGCGCATCAGCATAATCCCACCTACTCTGCAGCAGAAGATGAGGAGATACACCAGAGCCTGATGCGGGATTATGACATACCGTTTTCCCGCACCAGCCAGAATCAGCAGGAGAGGGCTGCACTGTGGCAAGACCTTGTCCATAGGGTAAATGACATTGGCACGCATAATAGGACATATGAGCAGGTACGACATCACTGCAGTGATTTAATCAGAAATGTCCATCAGCGTGCGTCAGATATCCACAGGCAACAGGTTGCCACAAGAGGTGGGGTGGCCACACATCCCCCCCCTCACCAGACTGGAGGGGCCACTCCTAAGTGTTGTGGCTCCAGCCCCGGAACAGCAACAGCAATACACCTGCATCATGATGGAGGCTGGATCCACACAGCAGCACGACATGGAGCGTGCAGGTAATATGCCATATGTACACTTGACTGTTCTGTACATTGTTAGTTTATGCATGTGTAAGGTGTGTCCGTGGTATGTAGCTGTCAACATAGTATGTAATTGTGCAGGTGTGATATTGGCAATATCAACAGCTGACATGTGAAAGGCAACTGGTGTACTACTGCACTGTATCATATGCAGTATCAATGGCACAGTTGTGCCCACTGACATTAATCTCCTCATTTCTGCATGTCCCTCCGGTGTTACAGCAAGGCAGGCCATCCATGCTGGTGAGTGTGTTTTAACAATACCTATAATAGTCCTAATAGTGCTAGTAATACTAGTGTAACTCAGTAGTGCTCTGTGTGTATACTGCGGGGTGTGCATGTGTTCATGTGTGCCTGTGTCCACGTGTGCATGTGTGCATGTGTGCCTGTGTCCACGTGTGCATGTGTGCATGTGTGCATGTGTGCCTGTGTCCACGTGTGCATGTGTCCATGTGTGCATGTGTGCATGTGTACACGTGTCCACGTGTGCATGTGTGCATGTGTGCAAGTGTGCACGTGTGCATTATTGCCTGTGTCCATGTGTGCATCTGTGCATGTGTGCATGTGTCCATGTGTGCATGTGTGCATGTGTGCATAAGTGCATCACTGGTAACATTGTGTGGACACTGTAAACTGTGTTTCCTGTCTTCCTCCCACAGGTTCTGGTGCTGCTCTGGTGTCCTGCAGCAGGGAACCTGAATCTGGTGCCACAGGTACTGGTAATGATGATATCTGTGTAATGAATGGCACAGGAAGGTGTGTCAGGGTCCGCCATTGGTCAGCCAATTGACAGTACACAGCTGTCAACCCCATCATTGTGCACAGTCATCCTGCCAGTACATCCTATGTCACCATTGTCCCTAGGTGATGGACAAGATACAGTCGGCATTGACCAGGGTAATGTGGTATCTGTGGCATATGCTTCCTCACACAGCAGCCATGGGCAGGGTCCTGTGATGGTACCACACAGACAGTTGCCCATGGGTTCTCGTGGGAGCATCCGTGGGCGTACTGCCTCTGGCAGATGTGCCCAAAGAGGTCTGTCAACCTTAGCTATGTTTCGGGCTGTCATGCAGGCACAGTCGCATATGGAAAGGTACACCAGACAGGGTCTGAGGGAGCTGAGAGCATGTCACACAGCCATGACTGACAGTATGCGTGACATCGCGGATGCTATCCGTAATTTCACCGATGTCATAGACAGACATTGTGGGGACATATTACAGCAGTTCCACACCCACATGTCCATGAGCCAGGGCAGTGGTGGGCAGTTGCGGCGTCAACATGGCCATATGCCAGCAACAGCAGCAGCTGGCAGTCGGCGCAGACGACAACAGGCCTGCGCACGCCCCCATAGTGCCAGCAGCAGCCCCAGCAATGCTGGGTCTGTGCTGTCATCAGAATGCCCCAGGAGACCACGTGCATGTGGCTCTGGACAGTCCCAACAGGGACGTGTGTCCAGTCAATACACTCCCGCTTCTGATGACAGTACCCAGTCTGGCTTAGTGCCGGATACGGTCCATAGCACCCCGGCCAGGCACAGGTACTGTGTCCATGCCCACAGACACTGATCTGTATGACCTGCCAGGTGCAGTCTGTGGCTGTCCACAAACCCCTGTATATGGCAGCCATGAAGTGGAACTGTGTGCATGCATACACACATGCGAAATGTTAACACCTAGGGCTACCACATACACGCACACACTGCACCAACAGTGCCCCACCCTGTACTGCTGTCCCTCACCAACACACACACACATGTCAATTGGTGGTATCAGTGGCAGACCCAGGCATACCTAATTCACACCCTGTGCATATGATGAAACTGTGCCACCTCCTGCAATCTACAACATCAGTGCAGGAACAGGTAAACACGTTGCTGATGCACAGGGTGACTACATAGAAGTGTATTAGTAGTATCATGTTGGTAACAGTACAGTGTGCTCATATGACTGTGTGTATATCCCAGCATGCCTGATGCAGTAACCGTATGACTGTCCTGAATTGTTATCTGCACCCATAGTATGTACCAAAGTGTAACAGCTGCAAATTATTGCATACCGGTGGTAAGGATGTCAACAGATAGCCACATACATGGGTATCACAGGGGGGAAGCTAATGCAAGTAGTGATATGCAATGATGGACATGTACAGTAATGGTGGCAAGTTGCCCACAACGACTATGCAATGTGGATGTTTGCGCATGTTGATATGTGTGCAGTACCAATGTAATCCAAATCACAATTAACTATGGCATAATATCAGTTCTACCATGGGCATCTGCGCTGTGCATTCTTGGGTACATGTTGATAGTGCCTACATATTTGCACTGTTACCTACTGTTAGTGTTACCCCTTCTTTGTTGTACAACTGACTACTTCCAGCCCTGCTTACTGTAGCTTTGTTTGCATGCATGTTCACTTGGGGTTCCCTGGAACACTGCTTCCACCTGCAATGCAGAGTTACAGTGCTTCTGTGGACTCCTAGTGACTTCTGCATAGTGTACGATACGTATGTCAAGTTTACACATGACAGAACATCACTGTCTGTCCTGTTCGCATGTACGTTGCCTGTGACACATTGCACATGTCTTACCTGGCATTTACCCACGTGCAGTCATATATGCCAGTGCTATGAAATCAGTAGCAGTACACCCACACATACACACCTTCAGTATGTTGTTCCCCATTGGCCCTATGTGTTGGTAATCACCATGGCAATCACACTACTAGGGTAGCATGTGCAAAGGTAACCTGTGAATCACCTCTATGGTCCAGTTGTGGTTTATGTGAGTCATGTGGCAATGTCACAGCTGCCACATGTATGCAGTCAACCATCACCCCTGGCCAGGAACGTGCAACACATGTGTGGGATACCACCACATAGCCAATCTGGGGACTGAGCACTCTGAACCCAGTAATGCCATGCCCTGTCAGGTGGCATGACATACTACAGTGACTACAATACCAGTCAGACATAGACCCACACTGACAGCAATCTGAACACACTGGGGCATACTTGGAGACTCAGAATAGCATCCTGCCTGAGCATCACACACCTCTGCAGCTGGCACACAGGCATACATTACGTTGGAACAGAGCACATGCCACACATGGCACACACATCCCATGTGCCACACACTCACAGCCTGTAGGGCTACACAACACACCTGCTACAGATGTGTCAGGTACCTCTCTTGGCCGCTGCAATGGGGTCCCGCTCAACAGGCTGTACACAGTGAAGGTCACAGTGATATGCCTGTGGGGCACTATGGTCCACCACAAAACACATGCATACAGGTCAGTCAGAGGCATGGACACATATGACTCAGTCATTGACCATGCCACTATGGATGACCTGAGACATACCTCCCTGGACTACATGATAGGGAACATAGAATGGATCTCTCAGCATGTGGCACGGGCCAGTATGAGCCTGATCTTGGTTGCCATCATACCCTCACCAGGTATGCTACCACTATATGTAGGAAGGGTGTCCTATGTCTACATTCTGCTCAATCTCCAATGTCATTCATAGGGTATCCACTGGCTGTCAATGTGTGCTTACATGCTAGGGAAGCCACAATGATTTGTGACACCCATGGGCCAATGTATATTGGTGAAGCCCCTTGATACACACATAGTGCCTTATGCTGCAGGACACGGATTACATAGCCACCTCTGCGGGTATCATACAGGATAGGACACTAACAGTGATGCTACACAACACCAGCAGTGTACACCGCAAAATGCATGCACTGGACACTGTCCTCAGCACAGTGAACTGCAATGTCTGTGCAGTACCAGAGTCCTGATTCACGGCTCACAGGTGAAACCCATCACTGCCAGGTTATACCGCATACCATGCCTGTCATCCCCTACACATGTAACACACATGGACAGGGGGGTGGTATCCCAAGGCACCACAGATACACACACCTCCAGGTTGTTGGCACAGCACAAAGCATCAGGGCCTATTCATGTGCAGCTAACAGTGTGTCGGACTGCCTTCTGGTTCATAGCCTGGCACACACAACCCTCCCATACACAGGAAACCCACCTATCCTCCATAGCAACACTGGCAATATAACAGTCTCAAGAACGGTCTTTATATGGCTGGACTGCATCCAGCCAAACATTGTGCGTGAGCATTACTGTAGCTACAACACACTAGTTGAAGGGTTCCCAGAATGTGGTCACTGAATTGCAGTGGAATAACATGTTACCACTCCCACAACAGGTGGGAACATGCAGCATCTGTACATCGACTACATGTAGACTATATGGTCCAGAACAGATGTGTATCCCCTGCTGTAGGTATTTTACCATATACACCCACACTGTATAGACACATACCGCATGCGGCCCCTGCACAGTAAGACACAGTCATATTGTTATGCATTGCAAATACCATTTATCCACTCGAGGCATGTGTCAGACATGGTAACTACTGCAGGTCACAGGTATTTATGTGTATATGTCACACACATACATCATGTGTGCATTGCCATTGCTGGTTTAGGCAATGGCATGCATTGTTATGCACAAAGACCCACACAAGGTCATAATGTGTGACACAACCACACGTGGCAGTTGTGGGTTTCCAAAACATACCTATCTGTACTCTGACAATGGTAATAGACCCAGTAGCAGAGTGCACTATTGGCATTACTGGCCAACTAGCCCTGTTTGGCTGTGCTGATAGTGTGGTGACATCCCCTGTGTTTACTGGGGGAATATGCAGCATCTGGTGTATTGTAGTATTTGCCAAAAGGATCTGTTCTCTCACACTTGCAATTACACACACCCTACTACCCCCCCACACACACACACTTGCAGGATTCATACCCCTACCTAACTATGTCACGACACGTGAGAGAGACGCATTAGCGAAGCGCACTATTCGGATTACTAGGAGGTTCTTCTTCTCTGGCTGTACTTATAGGGTGCTGACATCATCAGTGTTTGGAAAGGGTAATGTGCATCATGTAGTGTGATCTCCTGATTGCCAAAACTAACATGTTTTTCATACAGAATTACACACACACAAACTCCCCACATTCAATCACACACACACACTTGCCATTTGTAGGTTTCAAACCCCTACCTAACTATGTTATGACACTTGAGAGAGACGCTTTAGCAGAGTGCGCTATTTGGATTATTGGGAGGTGCCCCTTCTCCAGCTGTATGTATAGGGTGCTGACATCATCAGTGTTTGGAAAGGGTAATGTGCATCATGTAGTGTGATCTCCTGATTGCAAAAAAGCACATGTCTTTCATACAGAATAGCACACACACAAACTCCCCACATCCAAACACACACACACTTGCAGGTTTCAAACCCCTACCTAACTATGTTATGACACTTGAGAGAGACGCATTAGCAGAGTGGGCTATTCGAATTACTGGGAAGTTTCCCTTCTCCGCTGTACTTATAGGGTGCTGACATCATCTGTGCTTAGATAGGGGAATGTGCATCCTGTAGAGTGCTTTCACAGTTGCCAAAAGGGGCATCTTCCTCACAGAGACTGGCACACACACTAACCCCCCTCCACACACACACTGGGCAGTTGCAGGATTCAACCCCCTACCTAACTATATTATGACACTCATGACAGACGCATTAGCGGAGCGCGCTATTCGAATTACTGGAAAGGTTACCTTCTCCTGCTGTACTTATAGGGTGCTGACATCATCCGTGCTTAGATAGGGAAATGTGCATCCTGTACAGTACTTTCACAGTTGCCAAAAGGGGCATCTTCCTCACAGAGATTGGCACACACACTAACCCCCCTCCACACATACACTGGGCAGTTGCAGGATTCAAACCCCTACCTAACTATGTTATGACACTCGTGACAGACGCATTAGCAGAGCACGCTATTCGAATTACTGGGAGGTTTCCCTTCTCCTGCTGCACTTATAGGGTGCTGACATCATCCGTGCTTAGATAGGGGAATGTGCATCCTGTAGAGTGCTTTCACAGTTGCCAAAAGGGACATCTTCCTCACACAGACTTGCACACACATCAACCCCGCTCACACACACACACACACACACACACACACACACACACACACACACACACTGAGCATTTGCATGGTTCAAACTCCTACCTACCTATATTATGACACTTGAGGGAGATGCATTAGCAGAGCACGCTAACCGAATTACTGGGCATCTGTTCTGCACCTGCAGTATTTATAGGGTGCCTGACATCTTTATTTCTAAAGAGGTATGTACATCTTGTACTACCTGTCAGGTGGGGGATAACATATATATGCATTTGCAGCCACCTACGTCAGGGTCAGATATGCACATCGCACTGGCAGGTTATGTTCTATACCATGCTTTGTGACCACAGGACCTGTAACACACAACACAACCAGTCCAGAACACCACTCCCACATCCAGGACACACACTTTGCTTCCCTGGGAACAGTGCCGGCATATGCAGGTGTTCACATACACCATTCCAGTTGTTAACATCAGGTACAGGCATATTGTGTGTGAGAACTACTCAGGCCTCTACCACATTACCCTACAGCCACTACAATTTGTGGGTCCATGTGCTATGGCAGAACCACACACCACAGCCACATGGGGGAATACATATTGCACCTGTCCATCTACAACATGGGTACTCACTGTTCCACACCAGAGGTAGACCACCATTGTTGATATCTAACCATACCCACTTTTTCCTGGACATCCATATCCCATCCCCACCCCCAGGCAAGGTTGTCACTGCACACAAACTGTATTTAGCACAAGCAGACTCTACACTTGTGAAGACTGGGGTGGACGACTTCAAAGGACCCATGCTGGGGGACTATACTGGCCACTCTGCATAATCCTTGACAATTGCATTCTATGAGCATGTGTAAGGTTTGCATTGATCATGCTATCCCACATATACCCATGACTGCTCCACAACAAGACACCTGTCAGGTGTACACCAGCCATATATGAGCCGTCCAACAGACAGAGTGAGCTAATATATTGCAGAGCTGTAGCCCACAGAGGGAGGACATCTGTGAACAGTTCCGGCATGACACTTCATTCCCACATAATCATCACAACACAGTGTTGACAGTGGAATTGTCCAGACAATGCAGATAGGGCTCCCCTCAGTCTGTTATTGATGGTCACTTACTGTTAGAGGTCCTCAGCAACCCTCTTCCAGCACACACCAACAACATGGCTGTGGCTTAGCACATTCAAACCCTGGGATCTCCACTGTGCCCCTGCTTGACAGAGGCACAGCTCACTAGCCTCACACATTGCCTTATGTGACTTTATGTTGACTTTACAGTGGCACAGTAGCCTACTGTACTGGTGATGCAGATGCCAAGCACACTCTGGCTAAGCTGTCATTCCCTAGGGCAACAAGCCTAGTATTGACCTCTACACCCATATGTTCAATTGTCAGATGCACAATATTTGTTGTGCTGTTATACTGTTTGCAGGTCTTTATTGCCATAGCATTCCCTGTTCCTATGAACAACTTGTGTATCTGTGGAAGATGTTTGACTATGAGGGTGATCCACTATATCACTTATGTCTCTGTAGTCATTTACTGTGTGCACTGGGCAGATTGCTGTGTTGTGGTTGGTTCCTGGAATGACACGTACAAATACCAGATATGTGTGGCCAACTGCTAAACGGAGATATGGCCTAAGTGTGTGAGCATGCCCAGTTCAGCCTTTCCATGGCATGTTGTCTGACATATGCCTCATTTATCAAAGTGTGCGAGCATGCCCAGTGTGAGCTTTTCATATGTTGAACTCTGAAGTCCACCACATATTTGGGTGTGTGTGAACTTCAACAATATCTCACGTTTATGGTTGTGTGTTGGGTGTCATGTTGTGTACTAACTGGCCAACTGCTTCGTGTCTGCCACAACAGGGATTATACTGTGCCTGCAGGGATTGCATGGGATACTTTGCAGACAGTTGTCAACATACTTTCATAATGATCTAACACTGTAGTACCGTATAGTGTACTGGTTCAGTACTTTCACTGTGGTGGACAGTATCCTGGGCTTTAGTCCTATCACTGCTTGACATCTTCATAGTGAGCACAACAGACTGTGTAGGGGCCAGTTGTGCACATATGACCATGTTGCATTATGTTCAGATATGGACTACCTACACCAGGCTCATCCAACATTGGTAGTGTATTCCACAACATAGGTGGACATTGGCAAACACTAGCGATGTTCCCTAGGCCATTTCTGATGATAGTCACAGGGTGTGTTTGTCCTTCGACACACATTGTAACTGGAGTTTGCCATGACATATGTCATGGTTAGTATACTGTGCCTCCGTCTACCTCTGACATAACAGTGATACCCAGGGTTAACCTACCATCTCCCATCCACTCATCGGGATTCCTCTTGAGGGGTGTCGATAGGTGACTCTCTGGCTAACCTGTACTGGGAGTTTACTCAAGAGTGGGGGTGCCTTCTGTGTTATGGATCATTCTGTACAGCTTGTCCTATGTATGTCAGTGCTGGGGTTCAGGTCTCTCATGTGCATAGCTCACTGCCATTCAGATTGTACAAGTTGCAGCATGTTCATTGATTCCAGCTTGGACATGGCTTCATACATCAGGCACAGCTTGCCTCTGGCTGGGCAGTATGGCAGTGTGTGGAGCTGCAGTTTGTTTACTCAGGCAACACATGGCATCTGTTCATGCTCTTTGCTACTCCTGGTGGGGTACTGTTGTGGACTTTACAGTTGATGGAGGTGTCTGCTGAGGTATATCCCACAGGGGCTATTGTAGTCAATTGTGACACTGATGAAGGATGACTGCAGAGCCACAGTGACCTCCCCTTATCTACATCTGACAACCTTCATGATTGGGTGGTATATGGTATGTTTCTGCGAACACTACAGCCACATGTTTGTCCAGTGCAGGATATCTATCACCTTCTGTCCCCAGGTCTCTCATTACATGTTAGGTACGTACTGGGTTAACACCTATGTGGTAATATGTGGGCACTTACTGTATATCCACGGTGGTTGTCTATACACAGTTCTGCAATTAGCTTGCTGACATGGCTATGGCTCCAGTTGTCTGTTTCTAGGTGGCCCTTTTGTGGGTTGCTTGTGTCAGCTGGGGGTCGGATATGGTGGGCTGTTTGTACTCCTCTGCATACATGTTCAGTCACAGTCATTCCATGTTGGCCTGTACCTATGGGACATATATATGGAATGGGGGGGGGGGTCCCAGGACCAAGCCTTGTGGGATGCCACTCATATCTGCTTTGTAGTCTGACATGGATGCAGCATGTCTGACCATGTCAGTTCTGTAATTGGTCTGGTTTGCAACCCCTCTACTGACATAGGGGTATATATTTAAGCTGGTGAACATATCCATACTGAACATGTAGGGTATTGTCTGGAAGCATATGCACGGTCCAGCTACGCTGTGTGGACCACATTGCCCTCATCAATGACCTTAATGACTGTTTAAAATGGGTCAAACATGTTTAGGGGCAGGATCTGCAGTTACGACAGCCACACTGTGTAGGGTCTGGTATCAGTAGGTCCACGATAGCTTTATGTCTGCAGTACATACTGATCCTTTCCATAGCTGTGCAGACCAAGCTTGTCAGGATCCTGGGGTGGTAGTTTGCAGTAACCATTCAGGCAACACCTTTGTTGTGAAGGACCACTGTTGTTGTACACTGCTCTTTGGGTACATATCCTGTGGTAAGGCTGACATTGGGCAGTAGTGTGATTTGGCATTCCATTATTCTTGGAGTCCATGTTGGCCTCAGCCCAGGACACCATCACATACCTTTGCTGCTGTGTGTTTTGCTTTGCAGATGATGGCTGTTACCTCAGCATCTGCAATGTCAGGGGACCAGCAGTCTGCTGGGATAGATATTTTGCATTCTGGGGTGTCGGGGTTTGCACTGCACCTGTCAGGTTGTATGTTGGCAATATGTGTGTGTGTTTGGTATGTTTTTGTAATATCTGTGTGATTCGGAGCATATCTGTGGATTCCCAACATGGTTCCTACCATCAGTTAAGTAAGCCTTGTGATTATCCTTAGTGTCCTGTACAATTTGTATCTTCATAGGTTCATGGGTTCATACTAGGCTATCCACCCTAGGGCATTAGTAAGCCAAGCCAGAGTGTGTGTGTCTTTCGCCCCTTGCTATGTGACTATTATGGCCATTTATGATTTTCTTTACTGTGCCTCTGTCTGGACATGACACAGTGAAGACCCCAGGTGTACATGTATGATCATCCATCCACTTGGCAATATTCCTGTTGAGGGGTGTCAGTGAGGGGCTCTGCCTAACATGGATTGGGATCCTGTTTCTGGGTGTGGGGAGCCTCTGGGTTATGTATCTGTCCCTCCAGCACATCCTATTTCATTATGTGTTGAGGCTGACATCTGTCACTCTCACAGCTTCAATGGCTTTGATTTCCTGTGGTGGAGCATGTCCATTACTCCTGTGTTGGACATGCCCTTGTACAACAGACATACAATGCCTCTGTGTAGGCAGTCTGTGACTGCATTCAGCTGGGGTGTCTACAGCCAGGCAGCATATGACATATATTTGACACCCTTTATCCTCTTGGTGGGGTACCTTTGAGGTCTTCCAAACCGCTGCAGGTGTCACGTACGGTACATCCCATATGAGTCATTGTACTAGATTATGGGTCTGATAAGGGAACAGTACAGGGGCACAGTGACCTCTGTTGATGTAGATGTGAATCCTTTCATGATACGGTGTCCAATATCGACAATCTTCCTAGCCACATTGGCATTGTGAGTGTCACATGACAGATTACTGTCGACTTGTGTCCCTAGGTCCCTGATTACTCCTTGCATATATAATGACTTGCCACCTATGTGTTAATTTGTGAGTACCTTGTCTGGTATTTGGTGGGACATTCATACTGTCCAGTGTCTTCAGGATGTCTGGGTGGAGTTCTTGTGTGTGAGAGTGTGATCTGTCGCATGCTACAGACTGTACAGCAGTTTTGACTACACTTAGGTGCACATGAGTGGTCTCTGCTGCTTTGTGCATTGTCAGTTACCTGACCGTATGGGTGTCTGTGCTGCATATGGATACTCCCCCTCCTTTGATGTTTTGGTCCAGGTGTTGGGGCCATAAACCATGATATGTGGTATAACCTGGTAGTGCTGGTGTGCTATCAGTAGGCTTGCAGCAGGCTTCTGTCACTGCACAGACATCAATGTTCTCCATCCTGGGAAGTGCCTCGGGGCATGCATATTGCAGTTTACACATCTGGCATTGGTCAGCCATTACCCTTATGTTTCTTACCACTTATGTTTTCTAGGGTGGTGGGTAGTCTTTTTGGCCTTGCCTATGTACGGCTCTATGGAGGTGGCAAAGGCCTTATCCAGTATCCAGATGCCCAGGGGTAACAGGTGCAAGCCATCCCTGGAACAGCAGCATGGCTTGTCATGCATGACATCTCAAGCAGACAGACATTAGACCCTCTTGGACTGACAGCTATAACTGTGCCACCTGTTAAAGATGATCATTCTGTGTTTGTACTGTGGCATCATTCTTGGTGAGGGTTGGATGCTGCAAACAGCCAGTGTCATACCGGCCTGGGGTACATACTCAGAGAGCTCATCCATGTCTCTTTTCATGTAGTCCAGGGAGATACATCTCAGGTCATTCACACCAGCATGGACAATGAGTACATCATATTTCTGCTTGCTTTGGGGTGACCTGAGTACATGTGTTATGTGGCATATTGTGGCAGCCTACAGGCAGCTTACTGTACCCTTTCCCTTGTTCAGTCTGGTGAGTGGGACAGCAGTGTGTCTGCCTATACAGACACCTATTACAACTGTATCAGGCATGTTGTTTCTCCTTCTGGCCTGTGACTGTTTGGCACACCAGCTTTGTGTACTATGTGTTGCATGTGCTATGTTTGGAGGTTGTGGTTGCTTGGGATCTGCTTTGGAGGCTTTTGTTGGTGTGGTGTGTTTGTAATTAGGGCCTCCGGGAATGTTTTTCTGTGTTTATGTGTTTGGTTTACAGTTGTGATAGGTCTATGTGGGACTGGGTTTGTGGTGTATGTGGTTACCTTCTCCTCCTGACTAGTTTTGACAGTACTGAGTTGGGGGAGCTCAGCCTCCGGTTTGGATACATGGTTGCATCTCTCACATATATTTGTATTTATTGGGGGGAGTTGTGGGTTGTATGTGTACTTGGGCCAGGTGTCACATTGCCTCTAGATTCACAGATTCTACTTGTTGTGGCTGGCCATAGTGGATTGTATGTGTGGACATATTTTATTGCCATACTACTGATCAGTGATTACTTCCCTTTTATGTTTGCTCTATCATGTAGTAGCTTCCTCATTCTCTTGCATGGTTTGGTAATGGCTGGAGTCCAGCATGCCAGATGCCTGCGTATGGCATTGTGTCTTGTTGTTACTTGTGATTGCATACTCCAAGCATTCCTGGCTGTGTTCATGGAATGCCTGTATAACATGTTCTGCAGTGTGTCCCATATTCTGCACTTGCACAGGGCCTTTTGTGGATTCCACATCGGTTTTGAGGGGTGCAACCTATGCTTTACACATGTTTTTCACTGTGGTATTCTGGCCAGGGACTGGGGTCAGGATGTGTATATCCAGTGTGATTACTCTATGGTCTGGTCTTACCAGTGAGGGATACACTTCTCATCTTGCCATCCAGTACACATGTTGCTGATTATCACATCCAGTATGTTTACCCCTCTTGTGGGAGTGGTATGTTATTCCTGGGCATTTTGGTTTATGGATTCTGGGAACTTTTCTCCAACTGTGTTGGTGCTAGTATAATGCTCCCAGTGTATGTCTGGGTATTTTCAGTCAAGCAATATAATGTGGTTTGGGGGGCTTGATATAGTCATGTATTCCAACATAGGCCAGGTGCAGTTCCTGGTATTAGGACAGTAGTCTGCAGCAGGCTATATACTGGGAGGCGGTTTTAGCCATTGGTATTTGACCATGGCTAATCCATGCTGCTTCTTGTTGTGGTACCAACATGGGGTGTGGTTATCCTTGACATTTATTGCTAGTCACCCTCCTTTCTAGCTTGTTCCATGTTTTGCGGCTGTACAGCACATATGAGATGTGACCTGGTAGTGTTAGGGTGCTGATGTGAGCCTTGACCCAGTTTTCTATTACAGGATTGATATCTACATTCTCCATACTGTGTGTGTTTACACTGCACACATCTTGCTGTTTAGACTTCTGGCATTGGGTAGCATTACATCTAGGTTCCTATCCCTTGTGGTACCTATGAAGGTGGGTTTGTGTTTTGAGACTTACCTATTCAGGGCATGCTGTGGGTACTGACAACCTTTGCCAGTATCCATGGGGCCTGAACTGATAGGTGCACACCACCCCTAGCAGGTGGTGCATCATGTCATGCTCCGCATGTCTTCCCAGGCTGGAACACATTGGCTCCCCTTTGACTAACTGCATTACTTCAGCCAGTTATTGCAATTGATCATCCCATCATCATTTTGTGGCTTCATGCTTGGTGAGGGTGGATGTTAGTCAGGGTCCTCAGGTGTGCATATAGTACATGGTGTTACATTACTTAACACATGGCATTCATGCCTCAGGTGGTGCTGCAGGGCTGCCTCTGTCGGATGCGCATATTACACTCCCTGTACATGTTTGTGAGCAGGTCATGTCATTTTAGGCATCCCTGTTATTATTTGAGTGAGTCAGAGGGGTATCATTCCCAGGGTTCCTACTGAGCCAGTGTATGTGCTATGTGTTGCCTCTTTGCCAAGGCCAGGGCATACTGGGCACGCCTCCTTCTGCCTACTGGGGCAGGCTCAGGTTGTTCCTCCTCTGAGTCACGCCTGCCTGTGATGGCCTTGGCAATGGTGGGGGGCTGTTTGGCCCAGCCATATGCTGGTCCTGCTGCAGCTGTTTTCACAAGATCATATTATGTAGTATAGCACATACCATGACAATTTGGGTACATGTAGTTGGTGTGTACTGCAAGGCCCCACCAGATGTGTCCCGACACCGGAACCATGACTTGAGCAGCCCAAACACACGCTCTATTACATCACGTGTTTGTGCGTGTGCCTCATTATGGCGTTCCTGTTCAGGTGTGTGTGCGTTTCTGATGGGTGTCATCAGCCATGGCTCCAGTGCATAACCTGCATCCCCCATTAGGTGTCCGTGTGGGATGTCCCCATTGGCAAATATCTGGTACAGCTGCCAAATGCCAGATGTGGGAATCATGGTAGCTCCCAGGGCAGCCAGCACACACATTCATTATTATGCCCTGGGCATCACACATGACCTGGCAGTTGATGGAGGGGAAGCCCTTGCGGTTAATGTAGGCCCTACCCGCTCACCGGCTGGTGCTTTGATGCGTATGTGTGCAGTCTATTGCACCCACTACCTCAGGGTATTCCGCTATTTGCTGGAAGAGACGATATTGTTGGCTAATACCTCACGGGCATTGGGGAAATATACATGATCACCGACATGTGCTGACATGGCATCCAGGAACTGGTGCAGTACCCTGGAGGCTGATGCCTGTGATATCCCCATCATATCACCAGTTGGTCTTTGGAAGGTACCTGTTGCTAGTATTCTTAGGCCAACACATACCTTGGTTTCCACTGGGATGGGTTCCCTCTGTTGGTTCTGTGTGTGAGGCGTGGCCTGCACAGCTCGACTATTTGCTGCAGGAGCTCTCTGTCCACTCTATAGCACTCTACTATCTCCAGCTCATGTAACCCGTGGTAGGTGACCCTGGGCCTGTACACTCTTCTCCGTCTCCTCACTGTGGGTTGTCTGGCACCATCTGCATTGTCACCACCCTCAGCAAGTCGCCTATGTCTCATTATGACAGCTATGGCAGCCCCTAACATTTCTGCTCTGAGTTCAGCTTTTTCAGTTTTCACTTCTAATAGCTTACTCCTGTCTTGCAGTGTCTCTTCAGAGAAACATCCTGCACTGCTGTTTGCAGAGTTTTAAGTGCTGGGCTGGGCTACTATTCTGCCTGTGTAATTGCCTGCTTCTAATTGTTTTCACCTGCTAGCTCCAGCAGTATTCCCTGCTAGCTTCCTACTAATTCTGTTGCTTCCTTTTTCCTTTCTGTTTCCTCAGGGGGAGCAGCGTGCATACCAGCAGAAACACGCTCACAGTGGCTTACACGCGCGCTCACATGCTTACACGGTTCAGGATCTGCCTATTCGGGTTAAACCACGCGCAAACAGTGTTAAACATCTACCAACATGCTCCCACATGCTCAGTCTGCCTTACACGCGCGCACACTGCCCTACTCGCGCTTCATGGCGCGCACACGTGTGCATGCACGCCCAGCAATTAACTTTGGTGTAAGTAAAAGTGTACACCTTCCATTTCTTGACTTTCCCACACTTATCTTGTGGCACTCCTCTTTCCCTGATCTGTGTCTGTCATCTGTCATGTTACACTGACCTCCAATGAACTGCATTTCTTTCTACCATTCCCCCCTGTGATGTCACCTATCTCCTACTCTATTCCTCCCCCTTATGTATCTCTTACACTACTCAGACTGTGCTCATTTGCTATGTGACTGTGGGATTCAGTATCCTAACCCTCATTTACATGACATTGCCTACTAATGCTTAGTTACATGTCTTAGACTCAGCTTCCCCCCTTAGCAACCACTACACGGTGGCCATGTTGTTTTGGTCTGCTGGTCCCTGCATTGTCATTCCATGTATTGCATAAAACCCACATTTGTGGGTTTATAACCTTCATTTTATGTTTTATACAGTGCAACCCATTTGTGTGGGGCTGCACATGTTTAAACATCGGCGGATCATAAAAAAAAAATATATATATTTTTATAATTTTTGCATCGGGTTACCTTGCCAATGGCTACATATTTGGCCATTGGCATGCTGCCTGACACATACACCCTTTATTTGGAGCTGACATGGCTCGCTAGATTTTGCAGAAATGTACTCAGTTGTCAACTGAGTACATTTCTGCAGCTAAAACGTCTCTTACACGGGCTGGTTTCTGCTTCGTGGATCGCTAATATACCTCATTTGCATACCTTTCGCCTACAAGTGAGGTATTTAGCATATCCACGCCCAGTCCGTGTAAGAGGCGTTTTAGCTGGTCTCTTATACGGAGTTTAGGGCTGTTCCTGGATCGCGAGGCTTGCATGGAGTGTTACATGTCTCTTACACTCCATGCAAGCCTTCGTGAATCCTGCCCCATATATTGGAATTATATGTAACTTTGTTTTATTTAAGAATGCTGTTATAGTAGAAACATGTGTAAAGATATTTATAGGATCTGTTAATACAAATATGCATAGCTGAATTGTAAAACTGAATGTCTACCTATGTAACATTGCTTTTTATCAGAATCGTATTTAACTTCTTGAAATTTATCATGCACTTCACATAGGATGGCATCACCTATGTAATCTTGCCACCTCTGCTCAACATTTTTAAACAACTTAAGTTCATAACATTGTTCTGTTTGCTGCTTTGATATATAGTTTCAGTTATTTTTCTTCAGTTAATATTGTTTCTTCTACCTTTTTCATTCTCTGCTGTACATCACTATAGCATTAGCCAAAGCAATCTGTATTAGCAGACTTGATAGGTCTATGTGGGACTGGGTTTGTGGTGTATGTGGTTACCTTCTCCTCCTGACTAGTTTTGACAGTACTGAGTTGGGGGAGCTCAGCCTCCGGTTTGGATACATGGTTGCATCTCTCACACATATTTGTATTTATTGGGGGGAGTTGTGGGTTGTATGTGTACTTGGGCCAGGTGTCACATTGCCTCTAGATTCACAGATTCTACTTGTTGTGGCTGGCCATAGTGGATTGTATGTGTGGACATATTTTATTGCCATACTACTGATCAGTGATTACTTCCCTTTTTATGTTTGCTCTATCATGTAGTAGCTTCCTCATTCTCTTGCATGGTTTGGTAATGGCTGGAGTCCAGCATGCCAGATGCCTGCGTGTATGGCATTGTGTCTTGTTGTTACTTGTGATTGCATACTCCAAGCATTCCTGGCTGTGTTCATGGAATGCCTGTATAACATGTTCTGCGGTGTGTCCCATATTCTGCACTTGCACAGGGCCTTTTGTGGATTCCACATCGGTTTTGAGGGGTGCAACCTATGCTTTACACATGTTTTTCACTGTGGTATTCTGGCCAGGGACTGGGGTCAGGATGTGTATATCCAGTGTGATTACTCTATGGTCTGGTCTTACCAGTGAGGGATACACTTCTCATCTTGCCATCCAGTACACATGTTGCTGATTATCACATCCAGTATGCTTACCCCTCTTGTGGGAGTGGTATGTTCATCCTGGGCACTTTGGTTTATGGATTCTGGGAACTTTTCTCCAACTGTGTTGGTGCTAGTATAATGCTCCCAGTGTATGTCTGGGTATTTTCAGTCAAGCAATATAATGTGGTTTGGGGGGCTTGATATAGTCATGTATTCCAACATAGGCCAGGTGCAGTTCCTGGTATTAGGACAGTAGTCTGCAGCAGGCTATATACTGGGAGGCGGTTTTAGCCATTGGTATTTGACCATGGCTAATCCATGCTGCTTCTTGTTGTGGTACCAACATGGGGGTGTGGTTATCCTTGACATTTATTGCTAGTCACCCTCCTTTTCTAGCTTGTTCCATGTTTTGCGGCTGTACAGCACAGTATGAGATGTGACCTGGTAGTGTTAGGGTGCTGATGTGAGCCTTGACCCAGTTTTCTATTACAGGATTGATATCTACATTCTCCATACTGTGTGTGTTTACACTACACACATCTTGCTGTTTAGACTTCTGGCATTGGGTAGCATTACATCTAGGTTCCTATCCCTTGTGGTACCTATGAAGGTGGGTTTGTGTTTTGAGACTTACCTATTCAGGGCATGCTGTGGGTACTGACAACCTTTGCCAGTATCCATGGGGCCTGAACTGATAGGTGCACACCACCCCTAGCAGGTGGTGCATCATGTCATGCTCCGCATGTCTTCCCAGGCTGGAACACATTGGCTCCCCTTTGACTAACTGCATTACTTCAGCCAGTTATTGCAATTGATCATCCCATCGTCATTTTGTGGCTTCATGCTTGGTGAGGGTGGATGTTAGTCAGGGTCCTCAGGTGTGCATATAGTACATGGTGTTACATTACTTAACACATGGCATTCATGCCTCAGGTGGTGCTGCAGGGCTGCCTCTGTCGGATGCGCATATTACACTCCCTGTACATGTTTGTGAGCAGGTCATGTCATTTTAGGCATCCCTGTTATTATTTGAGTGAGTCAGAGGGGTATCATTCCCAGGGTTCCTACTGAGCCAGTGTATGTGCTATGTGTTGCCTCTTTGCCAAGGCCAGGGCATACTGGGCACGCCTCCTTCTGCCTACTGGGGCAGGCTCAGGTTGTTCCTCCTCCGAGTCACGCTCTGCCTGTGATGGCCTTGGCAATGGTGGGGGGCTGTTTGGCCCAGCCATATGCTGGTCCTGCTGCAGCTGTTTTCACAAGATCATATTATGTAGCATAGCACATACCATGACAATTTGGGTACATGTAGTTGGTGTGTACTGCAAGGCCCCACCAGATGTGTCCAGACACCGGAACCATGACTTGAGCAGCCCAAACACACGCTCTATTACATCACGTGTTTGTGCGTGTGCCTCATTATGGCGTTCCTGTTCAGGTGTGTGTGCGTTTCTGATGGGTGTCATCAGCCACGGCTCCAGTGCATAACCTGCATCCCCCACTAGGTGTCCGTGTGGGATGTCCCCATTGGCAAATATCTGGTACAGCTGCGTCAAATGCCAGATGTGGGAATCATGGTAGCTCCCAGGGCAGCCAGCACACACATTCATTATTATGCCCTGGGCATCACACATGACCTGGCAGTTGATGGAGGGGAAGCCCTTGCAGTTAATGTAGGCCCTACCCCACTCACCGGCTGGTGCTTTGATGCGTATGTGCGTGCAGTCTATTGCACCCACTACCTCAGGGTATTCCGCTATTTGCTGGAAGAGACGCATATTGCTGGCTAATACCTCACGGGCATTGGGGAAATATACATGATCACCGACATGTGCTGACATGGCATCCAGGAACTGGTGCAGTACCCTGGAGGCTGATGCCTGTGATATCCCCATCATATCACCAGTTGGTCTTTGGAAGGTACCTGTTGCTAGTATTCTTAGGCCAACACATACCTTGGTTTCCACTGGGATGGGTTCCCCTCTGTTGGTTCTGTGTGTGAGGCGTGGCCTGCACAGCTCGACTATTTGCTGCAGGAGCTCTCTGTCCACTCTATAGCACTCTACTATCTCCAGCTCATGTAACCCGTGGTAGGTGACCCTGGGCCTGTACACTCTTCTCCGTCTCCTCACCATGGGTTGTCTGGCACCATCTGCATTGTCACCACCCTCAGCAAGTCGCCTATGTCTCATTATGACAGCTATGGCAGCCCCTAACATTTCTGCTCTGAGTTCAGCTTTTTCAGTTTTCACTTCTAATAGCTTACTCCTGTCTTGCAGTGTCTCTTCAGAGAAACATCCTGCACTGCTGTTTGCAGAGTTTTAAGTGATGGGCTGGGCTACTATTCTGCCTGTGTAATTGCCTGCTTCTAATTGTTTTCACCTGCTAGCTCCAGCAGTATTCCCTGCTAGCTTCCTACTAATTCTGTTGCTTCCTTTTTCCTTTCTGTTTCCTCAGGGGGGAGCAGCGTGCATACCAGCAGAAACACGCTCACAGTGGCTTACAAGCGCGCACACATGCTTACACGGTTCAGGATCTGCCTATTCAGGTTAAACCACGCGCAAACAGTGTTAAACATCTACCAACACGCTCCCACATGCTCAGTCTGCCTTACACGCGCGCACACTGCCCTACTCGCGCTTCATGGCGCGCACACGTGTGCATGCACGCCCAGCAATTAACTTTGGTGTAAGTAAAAGTGTACACCTTCCATTTCTTGACTTTCCCACACTTATCTTGTGGCACTCCTCTTTCCCTGATCTGTGTCTGTCATCTGTCATGTTACACTGACCTCCAATGAACTGCATTTCTTTCTACCATTCCCCCGTGTGATGTCACCTATCTCCTACTCTATTCCTCCCCCTTATGTATCTCTTACACTACTCAGACTGTGCTCATTTGCTATGTGACTGTGGGATTCAGTATCCTAACCCTCATTTACATGACATTGCCTACTAATGCTTAGTTACATGTCTTAGACTCAGCTTCCCCCCTTAGCAACCACTACACGGTGGCCATGTTGTTTTTGGTCTGCTGGTCCCTGCATTGTCATTCCATGTATTGCATAAAACCCACATTTGTGGGTTTATAACCTTCATTTTTATGTTTTATACAGCGCAACCCATTTGTGTGGGGCTGCACTGCGTTTAAACATCGGCGATCGCCGAAAAAAAAATATATATATATTTTTATAATTTTTGCATCGGGTTACCTTGCCAATGGCTACATATTTGGCCATTGGCATGCTGCCTGACACATATACACCCTTTATTTGGAGCTGACATGGCTCCGTTGTGATTTTTGCAGAAACGTACTCAGTTGTCAACTGAGTACATTTCTGCAGCTAAAACGTCTCTTACACGGGCTGGTTTCTGCTTCGTGGATCGCTAATATACCTCATTTGCATACCTTTCGGCTGCAAGTGAGGTATTTAGCATATCCACGCCCAGTCCATGTAAGAGGCGTTTTAGCTGGTCTCTTATACGGAGTTTAGGGCTGTTCCTGGATCGCGAGGCTTGCATGGTGTGTTACATGTCTCTTACACTCCATGCAAGCCTTCGTGAATCCTGCCCCATATATTGGAATTATATGTAACTTTGTTTTATTTAAGAATGCTGTTATAGTAGAAACATGTGTAAAGATATTTATAGGATCTGTTAATACAAATATGCATGGCTGAATTGTAAAACTGAATGTCTACCTATGTAACATTGCTTTTTATCAGAATCGTATTTCACTTCTTGAAATTTATCATGCACTTCACATAGGATGGCATCACCTATGTAATCTTGCCACCTCTGCTCAACATTTTTAAACAACTTAAGTTCATAACATTGTTCTGTTTGCTGTTTTGATATATAGTTTCAGTTATTTTTCTTCAGTTAATATTGTTTCTTCTACCTTTTTCATTCTCTGCTGTACATCACTATAGCATTAGCCAAAGCAATCTGTATTAGCAGACTTCAGTA
This sequence comes from Protopterus annectens, assembly GCF_019279795.1. Taxonomy (NCBI): domain Eukaryota; kingdom Metazoa; phylum Chordata; order Ceratodontiformes; family Protopteridae; genus Protopterus; species Protopterus annectens. Next base: position 375,734,424 of record NC_056738.1, on the reverse strand, counting down.
TTATAAACTATTTTCATTACAAGGTATTGATACTGTAAATATTTGTGACTAGCTTATTCCATATGTCCATTGTATATTATTGGTATAGTTTACATATAATTTCATGGTTCTATTTTACTCATAATTACTTCTTTGTCGAATCACTAACTATTTCCTATTGTCTGCACTGATTTATGTTCTGTGTTTGCATTATTATAACTAAGTTATGACTAAAATGGTCCCAAGTAGTACAGTTCGCCTACCAGCTAAATAAATATAAAAGTTAATGATATTTAAAGGTTCTTTTAAAGCCACTTCCCATTTTTGAGCCAGTATTCTGAAAAATCTATTAATCATGTGATGTTGCAGCTATGTGTACAGAAAAGGAGGCTGAGAATAGTTGCCCTCATGGGTAGGGGAGCAGGACAATGTGTACAGAGAAAAGTGATATCCGGCATTCAGTATGATTTGGGAAGCAGCAGAACATTGGCAGCTATTATCACATTAAAGAGAACTTATTTGAAAACATTGCAGCTCTATAAAAAAGTAGCAGAAGGATTCTGTGTGTTGCATTTCTGATGTTACAACAGGAAATCAATAAAGGCTCCATCAATGCTCTGTTTAATCTGTATAATTAATTCTGGAAGAAACAATAAATAAACTGTTACAACTGCTATTTTGGCTAAAGACTTTAAGTCTATCAGTAACAGGCATTTAGATTAAGCCTGTAACACATTTTTAATCAAGGCATTTCAAGTAAGAAATTAATTTCGTAAAACTTCTTAAACAAGTAATAACCACATTTTGCTTATTCCTCAATCCTATTATTAGTGATTATATTAATTTAGGCAAATTGATAAATAAGCTTAGAAATAAACAACTGATTGCTTACACAACATTTTTCTAACTCACCTCACTTTATACAATTGATTATAAATTAATGCCAAATGTACTTGAGGGAAAAGGCAGAAAGCCTTTTTATAAATCCCAGACAATATAACTTATATTAGTAAAGATATCACTGAACAGTCATCACATTGTTCTTAACATCAGTGGCGGCTCATGCCATCAGACTGCAGCCCCCCCCAGCTGTGAAGAAAAAAAAAAAAAGAAAATGTTTAAAATAAAATATTTATAAATTAATTATTTTTAAAAAATTACTGGCTGGCTGCAGTGCTCTAAGGGAGTCCGAGTGACTCACAAAGTCCTAGAATTTGAACTGTGCATGCTCAGCGAGTTCCGGGTTTAAAAAAAAAATAGTTTCTGGCTTTCTATAAATCTAGACTGCTTAAAAGCAGTCCAGATTAAGGAGAGAAGGCATCAGTGTGATGCCCAGAAGTCTATGCAGTTTTAACTGCACAGTAAAGTGGAAGGGGATTGGACTGCCAACGTGGACGGCTGGATGGCTACTGATTGGTTCTCGCTCTCCTCCCAAAAAAAAGAGTGAGAAACAATCAGTACTACACTGAGATGTCCACCAGAATGCCATTATCTACTGTCATCGAAAGGGACACAGACCAGGTAATAAGAGATCATCATCTTTCTGCTGAATGTGACATTCCTTCACATGCACGTACATACTTCCGCAGTTATTTAATCCCCACTTTGTCTATACAGTTGTAGATGAGATGATCAATTAAAATACAGCTGTGCAAGTTTCTATTAAGCTGACATTTTGTGGCAGGCTCACCTGCAGTTCTGTGTTTTCTGGGGGCTGGTTTCAATTTTGTGAAGTTATTTATGAGTGGTGATGATACTGTCTTTACAGTTATCTGTTTTTTTTTTTTTTCAAAACACAGTCTGTAACAGGTAGTTGGGTCTCCTTTTAGTTGACTGTATTGGTTACAGAAAAACAAAAAACACACACCTTTTGAATAAATACAGCACACCCTTTCACACCCTTCCCAATTAACCATTGAGATGAAGTGTCATTGAGAAAAGTGTGTCATAAGGTGTGTTCAAAATCGTGTGTTCTTTTTGAATATTGGGTGCTGAACAGCTGTTGTTTGTGTATTGGTTACAGCCCAAGGCTTGAATTTGATTATTAGTTCACCATACTATTTCAACAGTCAGCATATACACTTTGGGTAGTCAGCTGCTGTGTTGATTAATATTTTAAGTTTGACCACTAGTAGTATTTGAAAGTTTAGGTTTATACTAAACAGTGTAAATGGGGAAACCTACTTGGTAGGTAATATTTCACTGTGAAATCTGATGGTTATGTTTATAGTTGCATTTGTATTGAGGTTTTTCTTTTCTTCATTTTGAGAGAAGCCTGGGTGTAATGCATCAAGTTAGTTGCTATCAGTGACAGTTTTTTTGATCTACGAATAGTGGCCTGTGCTGCCAAGTATTTAGTCTCCTTGATTTTTGAAAGGTCTTCCTTTCTCCCTTCTCTGGCAAATTATCTATCATTCCTTATTTATAACCTTAGGATGCTAGTCATGGGAGCTGCAGTTTGAAGTGACTGCATAAGTTCAGGTTGTACGAGTTAGGCTTTGTGGCTAGCATAATGGCAGGCCTGTTGTTTAGCAAATAGGTATTCGTTAAGTGGCAGCTGTCTTGCTTGTATTTAACATATTGAATTTCTTTTGAAGTATAAAATAGTTATAAAGTAGACTGCTTAGTGTTTCTAGTTATTTTTGGAGAAGTTTAACTAGTTTGAAATAGTTTGCTATAATTCTTTTTTTTTCCAAGGTGGGTGGGGAGTATGTATGTGTGTGTGGGGGGCATCTAGTAAACATTCATCTTTTCCTAAAATATGTGCCTGAGTATTGGCTGTAGGCATTCATGTTTTCCTAAAGTATGTGCCTGAGTACTGGTTGTAGGCAGTCTGCTGAGACACCAAGATTCTTTGCTGCCTTGGATGGAATAATTAATTGTATGTGGCATGATGTGGAGATTAGCATTATGTAATTGGGCACCATTTTTTTATAATGGGACACTATTCAAGGACCTTGTAAGAAAACTGAATTTGGGGGTATGTTTGATTTTATTTCAGGATGTATTTGAGCTTTAAAATGTCAACTTTATTTTCTCCCAAAAGTTTATGTCCATAACTGTCATCTGTAACATTTCACTTTGGGTGACTTCTGATTAAAACTTTTAAGATGTATATCAAGATTGTTTTCCTTGAGCTTTTGGTATTGCTGTGTTTACCAGCAGAGTTGGTATGGGTAAAGTGTTGAGAGGCTGGTTGTTGTATTTTGTGTATTAGCATCATTAGGATATATTACCCATTTAAAGTTTAATCCATGTAACACTTAGTAATTCTGAACTCTGTTACCTGAAGTACTGTGCATATTGCTTAAATTCTTTAAAATATCAATATTTCTGTATTGTTTTCATTTATTTTAAGCCTTGCTGTTTGTAGGGTGGTAAAGGTGAGGATAAGATTTTCTGATTGCCTTCCAGTGTTTTTCTGGACTGAGCACAATTGAGCAAGTAGAGGGGTGAAGCAATAAAACATAAAAATGTGTATAATAACCATTGTAGATAGTGTTATATTTGGCTCCTTGACTTGTTTTAGGTATTCATTCATTATGTTTGGGGTTGGGCTCAAAGCTCAATGGGTATACATCAGTATACTGATGTGTAAATGTTGCCATATGAGTTTTCATTGTGAGATTGCATTGCTTTGTTTAGCAGATGTCTATTAGTGTTTGTGCTGTAAAATGTAAAACAAGACTTTTAAATGCAATCCAAATCATCACAGAAGTAAAGCAGTATGCACATTGCAGTGTTTATGGTAAATGGGAAGAAATAACCAAGAAATGGGACATTGGAATAGCTGTAGGGGGCAGGCCCCATTCCACCATGATTTTGTGAGGAGGGAGGGTGGCAAACTTAGACAGCCCCAGCCAAACTGTACCTCTCAACTGTCCAGATAGCTGCAGAATGAATATATTTTTGCTTCTTATTTTTGGTTTGTTCCTCATAGAATGTGTGGTTTTCTGGCAAATCCTTTAGGAATGATTCACTAAATATTGACAGACATCGAGTTTCAGACTTCATACCCTTCAGAAAAATGCGTGCTAAAGCAAGACCTGTTATTCTGTTAACTGTCTTAAGTTTAGACAAGAGCAACTTTTATTACTGTTTGTATGTTCCCCCAATATATTTGGCCTTGTCCAGATTTCCTGTGTTAAGAGGCTGAGAAGTATGCACAAATAAATCACTTTATAGAATTAGGTATGTCCAAACCTCTCAACTGTCCCTAATTTTGGCTCAAATGTTACTCTCCCCCTAATAATCCCACCACAAAATAGCAGATTAGAACAAAAATGCGGAGGGTTTACAATTAATAAATAATTGTAATGATCAGAGCTATAGATTACTTTTAATTTCAGAAATACATGTATATTTTCTTAATTTGTCAGTTGCTCATGTTACCAGTACTAAAATTAAAAAGGTGCCCCTTCTTTGACAGGTTCCCAGCTGTATTGTGTGGCTATTTTATATTTTTGCATCACATTTTTGGTCCATTTTTTCATAAAATTGTGGTTTTCTGGCAAATTAGCAGCAAATCATTAAAGATTGACATTAGAAAATAATGACTGGCATTTGAGTTTCAGATTTCATACCCTTCAGAAAATTCATACTAATGCAAGACCAACTATTCTATTATCTTTCTAAGTTTATAAGAGCAATATTTAAAAATTGTCCTTATTTGTGGGCCTTTGTCCCACTTCTATTTATGGATTTGTCCAGAATTCTTGCTCTAAGGTTGAAAGGTATGACAAATGTGTCAGGGCCATCACCATCAGCCAGAAACATTTCAAATTGTGACATACTTGTTGCACTCCACTCCCCAACGTAGTGACCCTGGATGTGTCCAAGCAAGGCAAGGAGCAGTTATGCAGTGTAAGTGTGCAGTGTATCTCCCCATCCAAGGCAGATACAATTAGTCAAATATTTGATTAAAGAAATAACATTTTTCTGCTCTATAGTCTTCATCTAATCTGAAAATTAGTATTTCTTTTTTTATATCAGAAATAATAATTTTTGAGTTTGTATTCAACAATGCTGTTTTCCCCTAGGGCTCAAATTATTTTGAGATGCACAGACATTACTAAAAGTTTATCAAAGTATACATTTAAAGACTTGTTGACATTTAAACTTGCTATGCTGGAAGTTTTGTTTTATTTTAAGTTTCAAGTCAAGTTAACCAGTGGCGGCTGGTGACTTCAAATCAAAGGGGGGCTGCTGGAGACAGCTGAATGGATGAGGCCAATGGGAAGGGGTGTGACCAATTAGAAAGGGGTGGAATTATGCTAAAAACACAAAAACTGGGACTTTAATTAAATACGCTGCCCTGGGTGCCAAACCATCATTATGAGAGTCCAATCAAGACAAAATGAAGTGTAGAAGAAAAAATATTTCAGTTCATTGGCTACATGACAGCTTACTTAACATCTAGATGGAAACAAAATGGTTGTGAGGCATGAAGAAATAAATTACTTTTTAAATACATTACTGGACTGCCAGTCAAAATCAAGTATAAAAAACAAGCAGCACTCAACTCAAACTACTTCTCCTTGCACTGCAGCTCTAATTATAATTTATATTCAACTTTATAAAAGTACCAAGTAACATGCTGAAAGTAGCAATCAAATATTTAAAGTTGGGGAAAATGCTAATGATCCTATTGTCTATTGCTTCCAAAATATCCTCCCAGATAGCTATAACAATATCTTTATTAAGCCCTACTAGGACAACTGGCACTCAGACTTAACTCCACAGAATGAAAATTAATACTAAACATAAAAAACAAAAAAAAAATTGCAAGTCTAATGTTCCTCAAACACCTGGACTCACCAGTAATTTCTGTTTTGCTTGCAGAAAATAATTAGGTTTAATTTTTATTAAAATGAATTTCACTGCTTATTATTGGCACTTAGCCACTTCCACATAAATTATTAGCCTCTCATTCATTACTTACAAGAGAAGGGAAACAGAAGGCAAATTTAAAATGTACTACCCTTCTATTACCTGCCTTCAGAATTACTGCAGCATTTATTAATATTAACAAATACATACTTTTCTTCTTCCTTTGGATATGCACTCTCAGTTTGGATGTATAAAGGCAAGTAAATAGTAGCAGCTGCAAGAAAAATAATATTCTGTTGTAGTATGCATGAAATAATGCAACCTTAGTTCTGAAAGAACTCAACTTGTTATTTTGTATATGCTAAACTTTTGACCAAAGCATACAAAGATACACATTTAGAGCACTGAAATACAGAGACTTTTACACACTTGATTAAAATTGTCATAGAACATCACTCCAGGGTCATGTCATATTTGCCAAAAGTTAATAACAACAGCTCAGAGAGAGTCCACATGCATAATCATGGGGAGCTGGCATGCCCTTTATATCAGTCATTGCTTAGAATTGTTATAGAGCTGTCATAAAAACAAAACATCTGAAGCACAAAAATTAAAGATGATGTTATTAACTGCATGTCATTGTAAATTACATTACTTTTCCTTTAGCTAGATGACAAGTCCATAAAAGACCACCAAATGTAGTAAGTCCAAAGAAATGGCAAGTCTATATGTTTTATTAGATAATAATAAGATTTTTAATAGAAATTAAAAAAATAACATTCATTCTTAGCCATCTGTTAAAAATCTTTGTGCAAGAGAGACATCCACTCTTTATCAAACGTTTATTCATAACTAATGTGGTGAGCTTTATTCAGACATAGTCAATAAACAGAAAGAACAAGATGGTAACCAGATCAGAAAATTCATAGTCTTAGAGGAGCAGATTGAACTGAGCTATTAAGTATTATTTTTGGGATTTGATCAACCAAGTTATCTGTCCCTACCAGTCAAAATGTTGTGATTCTTTAAAAGAAGTTGCCCCCACCGATTTTTGCAATTTTTTGCCTTTACTATCTATCAACCATCAGATGCTCTCAGTCAGTCAGTGCATTCGTTCTCTTCAATGGGGTGAGAGCTAATAAACCAGGGTTATCATCCACACAGCCATAGGGTGGTTCTACAGTGGGTGAGAGCTGACAAACCGGGGTTATCATCCACACAGGCATGGGGTGGTTCTACAATGGGTGAGCGCTAACAAACAACAGTTATCATCCACACAGTCATGGGGTGGTTCTACAATGGGTGAGAGCTAACAAACAACAGTTATCATCCACACAGCCGTGGGGTGAGAGTTAACAAACAAGATTTATCATCCACACAGCCATGGGGTGGTTCTACAATGGTTGAGATCTAAAAACAGGGATTATCATCCACACAGCCATGGAGTGAGAGTTAATAAACTGGGGTTATCAGCCACACATCCATGGGATGGTTCTACAATGGATAAGAGCTAACAAACAGGGGTTATCATCCATACAGCCATGGGGTGGTTCTACAATAGCTGAGAGCTAACTTTTTTCTTTTGGTTCTAACTTTTTTCTCCCCATCCCTAATCTCATACACACTCAGAGAGGTGCATGATGAAGGGTAGGCAGTGGGCTGCCCATGGAGTATGCCCCTTGAGTCTATAAGGCAAAATACTTCCAAGCAGCCTTACCCATCCATTTGTGGAAAGTGGTACTTTCTCCAATATACACCAGGGAAATCACACCATCATGTGTACCTCCAAATGTAAATAACCATCACCCTGCTCCCAGATGAGGTGACTGGGTCCTGCCCCTTCACTCTTCCCCCTTCCCTACCTGTATGGTTGCAATTCTGAAAAGGTTGTCTGAAAAATACTGATGCTAGATGATCAGCATCACAGACACATATTGCACATAGAGACATTATACTCTTGTAAAAACCAAGTGTAGAAATAAATGAAACCCTGTAGTAAAACTAAAAGACATCTAAACATCTTGGGGAGATCCTAAAATGGTATGACATTGTACTACATCCAAGACAGAATGGTCAAAAACATACTGAAGAAGGACTGATCTTAATTCAATGGTTTCCTAGAGTTATGAGAAGTCTTTTGTCCAGTTTTGGCTTTCAAGGATTTTTCCTATATTTTCCTGGAGATGAAGAAAAAAATCGACAAAGAAGAGGGTCAACAGAAAATAAAGGACAAAGTTCACAGAACCTCAAAACCACCTTCCCACGATCTTGTTCTCCAATTCCAGAAATTCTTTACAAAACAAATATTTGGCAAAATCTATAGCACAGGCACTAATTATAACTGTAAATAATACATCATCATTTTTTAACTCCTGAGTATTTGGCATCTTTATTTAAAACCATGTCATCCATCTACATAAAAATTGAGGGAAAGCTTGCAATTAAATTTTGAAGAAAAGTTGATCACTGAGCTGTAAGGAGGGACAATCACTTATCTTATTCAAGCTAACACAGTTTCTTCTGAAACAATGGCTGCCAAATAGAAATGCGGCAATAATTTAAGTAATTATTTGAATGATAATGGTTTAGGCATCTCTGTATGTATCTCTGAAATGACAAGGGAAGAACACTCATTAATAGGTATAATTTTTAAGTCTCTTAATTTTATGATATTAAAGTTTCCAACTCATGCCAAATGCAGCAATCATTACGACAAATGACAGTCTTCCACAGGCAGAATAATAATTTTCCTCTTTGTAAGCCAGATTGCAATGTACAAGGTGGACTATATTTGAAAGGAACTGGAAAAACCTTTCTTAAAGGTCCAAAAAGAAAAGCAATTACAGTAGAGAGTCAATAATCCGAACATCGATTATCCGAAACATCAATTATTGGAACCAACCTTCCAAACGTTTTCAGGTAGGAAAAATCATGAAATCTGAATATGTAAACATTATACATATTCACTTGATCATATGTTTTGAGCTTGTAGCCAGCTCGTGTGTGAAAAATATTCTTTACTGTCTACTGGGATTGCTGAATGGTTGAAAAGTATATTCCTACGTGCAGAAAAAAAGATTTTAGAAGTTTTTTACCTCCTCAATTATATGTTTGATTATCCGAACAGTTTGATTATCTGAACTACCCTTGGTCCCAATTAGTTTGGATAATCGACTCTCTACTCTAAGTTTATGCATTCCTGCTACCCACAAAATTTTCAGTAAGCCTGATGAAATTGATGGGTTTTTCTTTTTCACTCATTCCAATGGAAAACACACAAATTAAAAAAAAAAATCAGTATTTTTGCAGAGGCCATGAACCCCACATTCCTGCATCTTTAAATATTGTAACTTCAAGACTATAGAATAGAATTTTAGACAGCAGAGCATGGAAAGGCTCTTGGAGTGTTAGTTATACTCAGGATCAACTAAGTGGACTGAAGTGAGTGGGCAATGGAAACAACACATATAATGGTGGTGTATATCTTCAATGGATAGTTTCCAGAAGCAAAAAGTAATACTTTCACTCTACAAGGCCTTAGTCAGACCACACCTTGAGCAATGCATGCAGTTCTGGAAGTTACAAAGGAAATAAAGAACAGGCAGTTGGATGGAATCCAGAACAAAATTACAAGAAAGATTTTTGGTATGGAGGTAAATGATATTACCAAAGACTAGAGAAGCAAGAGCTTCTCTTGCTGGTGACCACAAGTGGTGGGGGACATGCAATTTGTGCATAAAATCACGTCAGTGAGAAGTGATGGAGAGATTCTAAATGGTAAAGACAGAGGAAGAAGAAATGGGTACAGGCATCTCATTGTAGGGCTAACTGGTATTTGCATCTCTTAAAATATTTTTTCACATAAAGGATTATGGAACAATGACCAGTTGGGATAATGCTTAAGGTCTTCGCTTTTCATGCACTAGGTATAAAGTTCAATCCTGACCTGTGACCAATGTCTGTTTGGAGTTTACATGTTCTCTCTGTGTCTCTGTGGGGTTCCTCCCACCTCTGAAAAAATATGCTGAGTGTTTCCACCTCATACTCACCAAAAGAATGGAGCTCTGGGCAACAGCACACACTCTACATGGTGCCTTATAAGGGGAAAAGTCGTATAAACCAACCACTTTAGGTATCTACTGTGGTGCACATGATAAGTGGGTTGAGGTCTAGCCAACTCTGACCTATGCCAGGGACCTATGCTAATGGTAGAAGGGGTATATGTGCCCCTTCTAGCTAGTGTGTGTCTGCCATAAAACCCAGCAGCCCTAGTACAATAAACTACTGTCTGGCCAGTGTCCAGTTGCCCAGCTTAACTTACCTAGGATAGGTCTGTTAAGCAAAAGCTGGATGTAAAACCAATCAACCTGCTAAACATGAACTAAGAATTGCTACACTCAATGTACATTCACTGACTGGATGGAGCTTGGAAGTGAATGACTTGATGGTATGGAGGAGGCTGGACATCCAATGTTTACAGGAAACAAGATGGAAGGGCATTGCAGCAAAGCCACTTGGCTCGGGACAGAGTCCACTACACAGGATGAGGACAGGCTAGAAATGGTGTGAGAACTGTGATGAGGGAGAGGCTTCAGAAGACAGTGAGGGATGTCATCAGAATTAGTGACAGACTCATGGCACTCAAACTCCAGCCTATTGATAGGACACTATTCACACTATTCACACTATTCATAATCTTAGTCTGTGCTCCACAGCAGGGTTGTGATAGTGAGGAAAAATTTCCAGGACCTATTAGATAAGGCAGGACAACATGAATCGGTGTTAATAATAGGTGACTTGAATACACATGTGGCCCCCACTAGAACAGTAAGAATAAAATCTAATTATGCCCCTTGGCTTATCAGAGAAACTAGGTCACTAGTAAAAGAAACACATAAACCTTGGGAAACTTGGGTCCACAATAAAACAGCAACTAATCAACAAAAATACCTTGAACTAAGAAACAAAGCTAAAAAGCATATCAGACTTGACAAAAAATCACTATACTGATACACAATCTAAACACAAAAACAACTCACAAACATTTTGGGCTGCTATCAATAAAATTATGCAACCCGGCCAAATTACAACTTCTCCCATCTACCAGTAACTCCATTGAGAATATTGTGACCCAATTCAACAAATACTTCACAGAATCCATAACTGCCCTCACCAATAATAACTGCCCAAAAACAGCCATCAAACCTCTCCTCCTTAACTCATAAAAATAACCTGTTTTCCCTGCAACCAGTTCCAACAAGGACTATATACAAATACCTTAACAAACTTAAACCCACTACCCTCGCAGCAGACAGCCTACCAGCTGAATACCTTAAAATCGCAGGCAAAGCCATATCATACCCAGTTTCCATACTAATCAATCGCTCCATCTCTGAACAACATGTCCTTAATATCTGGAAAATATCTCTCATAATACCTCTACATAAAGGCAGAAAATCAACCGAACTGTCAAATTACTGCCAGATTTCTATCCTATCCCCTTTATCAAAAATTCTGAAAAGGTGCATCCATACTCAAATCCAAAATCATCTCTTATCCAACAAAATTCTAGCTAATACCCAACATGGCTTTCACCTTAATCACAGCACTACCACAGCCCTCATCAGCTTCTCCAACACAATTAATCAACACAGGAATGAAGGTAACCTGATATCCTCAATATTTCTAGACCTCTCTAAAGCTTTCGATACTGTCTGTCATAACAAACTCTTAACTGCACTATCTGATCTCAGTCTAAGCTACTCCACTCTGGTTCCAGGACTACCTATCAGGTCATAAGCAAGCTGTCAAATGGCAAAATAACCATCTCCTGTTCTGCCTATTACTTTAGGGGTTCCCCAAGGCTCCATCCTTGGTCCCCTTCTCTAATCTATTTACTAACAGCCTCCATACTGCCACCCTACAAGCTACACTGGTTCAATATGTCGACGATTCAACCCTAATCTGTTCTGCCCCAACCCTCCAAGAACTCCAAAATACAACACAAGAATCCTTTTCAGCAGTCAAAACATAGCTATCAGATGCACAGCTCATACTAAACCCAAACAAAACTAACTAATGCTTTTCCACCCCACTAAAGCCAAAGATCCAATTCCTCCTTTTAAAATAACATCAAGCAACAACACCCCTATTACACCAGTCCCCCAAACTAAACTTCTAGGTGCCACAATAGATCAAAACATGAAGTTTAACCTACATACTGCCCAAATAATAAAAAAAAAGTTCGCAAAAAACTGGGAACTCTATACAGATGCAAAAAATACCTTTCCAATAACAGCAAACTCACTCTTGCCAGAACACATCTTGTCTCCTGCATCCCTCATACTCATTAATCTCAATAAATATGACTTAGCCAAAATAGACAAATGCTACAACAAAATAGCAAAATCTGCAACTGATTCAACCTTTAGGCCCCATCACTGTCAGGCCCTCAAACAACTAGTGTGGCTAGAACTACCCAACCTGCTCAAACTTAACCAACCATGAAATAATCTACCAACTTGATAAAACCCGGCTCTACAAGACCTTTTAAAACAATACCTTATCCAATGGTCACTATGATCTAGTAGCAAATCACTAATGGACATTTCTAGAAGTACAAATAATGCAGGTGACTCCCTTTACTCCAGCTATATATCAAAAATATGAAACACCATACCCCTTAACATCAGAACTACAGCTAAAAAACACATTTTCAAAAACCTCCTCAAATCCCATTTAGCTAGCTTATGGATATGCAACTGCACAGACCCAGGCTAAACTATTTACACAAACATTTAAAACACTGTGTTATTTACAAAAAGGCAAACCTAAAAAGGCAGACCTATGATGCTAATCTCATAACGATATCACTTAGATCCCATAATAATACATTTTTTCCTCAAGAAGTCTGACCTTTTTTAATAACTAACTGAATAAACTACGGTGGTGGTACTGCGGTAGCTTTGTCGCCTCACAGTTAGACGTTGCCCGTTCGATTCTCAGTTAGAGTGTCTTCTGTGTGGCGACATGCATGAATGGGCATTCCTTCATTGAAGGTTGTGCGTTAGGTCCAGCAAGCCAGCATGTAAAACTCTACTGCCAATCATTAGCGGACCGGAGTTCCGCTGTGGCGACCCCTAACCGGGAAAAGCCGAAAAGACACAAACAAACTACTCTACATATAAGTATATAGGTCCAACACTGCATTACTAGTATTATTTCAAAGTGTTCCCTTCTCTATTATCTCTAAGGATCTTTTCCATGTCTCATATACTTGTATACTTGATGGTACCTCAGTTCACCAAATTAATGTGTACATAGCACTATATACAAAAATAACACTGTTACAAAAGAATCAAGCATGTCAATGATGTCATATGCTATGCTTCTTACTTACCACGAAGATATCCAACTGAATTGGGCGTAACTACAATTTATTTTAGGCTGTGCTTATTAGATCCCACTAAAGCATCCAATTGTAATTTGTATAATAACAGTGCATCGTATTTTTCTCTCCTTTTTAAATCCGTGTATAACAACAATGCATTTTATGTTATGTTCTCTCTGTTCCTCCTTTTGATTGTTCACATGCTGTATTTGCAGTCTTCTTAACTTTTATGATGTGTATTTTTCCAATATTTGTATTATTGTGATATTGTTAATGGAGCTTTTCTCCCTGGGCCTCTGTTGAAAATGGGCAACCTGCCCAGTCAGACTTTCCATGTAAACAAATGTAAACTAAATAAATAAATAAACAAATATCAGGACAGACAGAACAGGATTTGAAGACTGCCTGGGTCCACATGGGTGGGGCAAGAGGAATAAAGGAGAGGCCATTCTGGACTTCTGTCTGGCAAATGGCTTGATAGCAGACAACACATATTCAGAAAGACAGACAGTCACAAGATTACATCCAAGAGTGGTCAACATGTAACTCAGACAGACTTTCTCCTAGTAAGGAAAGGGCACTGGAGTAGAATCAGTAATTGCAAAGTCATCTTCAGTGAAACAGTTGGCCCACAGCATAAACCACTAGTTGCCACAGTCAGCTGCAAGCAGTGGTCAGAGAAGGCTCTAAAGTCAACAGAGATCAGGCTGAAGACCAGGAAGAAGGCTGGAGAGAAAGCACAACAATTCAACAAATTACTGATAGCTTTAGCAGCTGAAGAAGAAGAGGAAATAGGAGGAGTTGAAGAAGAATGTCAGTGCCTCAAAACAGCATGTATGTGGACTACAGAATAGATATGTGGCTGAGCCAGGTATAGAAATAAGGTACACAATGAAAGCTAATGGTGGAATGCAGAAGTCCAGGAAGTCATCAAAAGAAAGAAGATGTGCAGGAAAAAGTAGGAGATAGAAAAGATGGACCAGACTAGGAAGGAATACTGGTTGGATAACAAAGAGGCTAAGAGAGCAGTTGCAATACCAAAGAACAAGGCATCACAGGCACTCTATCAGCTTCTGGAAAGTAAGTCAGTAGATGGAACAAAGAAAGTATATCAGGTTGCAATGCAAAGACAGAAAGATAAAGAAGATAGTTAGACACTGTTCATAAGAGATGCCAGTGACAACCTGCTCACCAGTCCACAGGACATCAAAGTCAGATGGAAGGAGTACTTCCAGCAGCTTCTGAATGAAGAAAAACCCACAAAAGCTGTACTACCATAGACACAGCCTGTGATGAGAGAAGAGGAGGAGCCCACCATAGAAGAAGTAAGCACAGCACTAAGGAAAATGCAGTCAGGGAAAGCAGCAGGTTCAGATTAGGTCACAGCAAATATGATAAAGATAATGGGTGAGATAGGGGAGAAATGGCTCCAAGGGTTGTCACAGCAGTCTGGAGAAAAGGGTGTATCCCACAGTATTGGAAAATAAGGATACTACTACTGCCATGTTCCAGAACAAAGGGGACATTCATAACTGTGGACAGTACAGAGGGATCAAACTCCTGCCCCACTGCATAAATGTTCTGGAGAGGATGATTGATAAATGAATACGCACAATGGTAGAAAGTGATGCGGAACATGAGCAGTTTAGATTCAGATCAGGATGCAGCCCAACTTCCTGATGTTTACAATTAGCCAGATAGTTGAGAAGAAGGTAGAGATGAGGAAAGAGTTCAACTAGGCATTCCTAGACTTGGAGAAAGCATATAAAACAGTCCCAGGAAAGTTGATTTGGGCAGTCTTGCAGTGGTTCGAAGTCCCAAAAAATTAATAGAACTAGTGCAGGCTATCCACAAGGACCCAATGACTCAAGTACAAACAGTGTTCAGTCTCACAGGGGGGTTCCCAGTGGGAGTGGGTATACACTAGGGTTTGGCTCTGAGCCCGGACTACATTAGCAAAGGACAGATTAACAAAGTTGCTGTATGAAGATGATGTAGCATTACAGGCAGACTCTGAGCTAGAACCTCAATAAATGACAGGGGAATGGAATGTAAAACTGAAGGACATGGGATGAAACTGAGTACAGATAAGAGTTGTAATGGTAGCAAGTAGTGGAGTTCAGAAGAATCTGAGAACTGTGATAGAAGGGAAAATAGTGGATCAGGTTAACAGCTTTAAGTACTTGAGAGGGGTGGTTGAGGAGAAGGGAAGTCTGAAATTTAGATTTCAAAAGTAAAATTAGATGGGCTGCAGACAACTGGCACAAAGTGTCAGGTATACTGTGACAAAAGTGTGCCCAAGAAGCTGAAAAGTAAGGTGTACAAAACAGTGGTGCAACCAGCAATACCATGTGGTACAAACACCTGGGCACTAAAGGCAGAGTAGTTGAGGAAGCTTGAGGTGATGGAGATGAAGTGCCTGAAATGGATGGTAGGATGCACACTGTGAGACTGATGAAGAAATGAGGACATAAGAGGAGAAGCCAGAGTAGCTCCAATTGCAGAAAAGGTCAAAGAGAACATACAATAGTGTTTCAAGCAGATGTGCAGAAAAGCAGAAGTCAATCTGATGAAGAAGTTTCAGAACAGACAGGAAGAAGGCAAGAAGAAACAAGGGTGTCCAACAAAGAGATGGATAGATTGTGAGAGGGAAGACCTGTGTCAGTCATACATGAGTGTCAAAGAAGGCAGGAGATTGGTATCGAAGAGAGAGAGATGGCAACAGTTAACATGATGCCCTGACCCCATGTGAAAATGGGTAAAAGGGGGTTGATGATGATGAAAAAAAAAGTTCTAAGCTTGTTTCACACCTTTCCTATAACTAGTCTAGTCCTAATACAGTCTCCAGGACTGTTTTAAGCTTCTGAGCCCCACCCCCCCAAGCCTTTCTGTGTTGGAGGAAAGCCTTCTAGCTTATCAGTGGGAGTTGTAAGCACTCAATAGCCTATCTACCACAAGAGGAGTGGTTTCTGGCCCAGTAATTGTAGTTTAGTGGCAGTTTGGGCAGTTTTTCCATCCTCTTCAACTTTCTGCCTTAAAGGCCTGCATTTGCACTTGTTTCCTACCTTTCCAGTAACTAGTCTAGTCCTGATACAGATTTGCTATATCCAGGACTTCCTGGTTGAAAAGCCTGTGTTTGCATGGGTTTGTGCTTGTTTAAGCAATGCTCAGTGGCACCGAGCTGAGGTAAACTATTACTGGTGCCAGAAAGTATGCTCTTCAGTTTTTCCCTTAGATCTTGCTAGTTCTTTCTCTCTTGCACTTCAAATAGCCTAATTGCTTTGTACTTCAACAGGTTTTTGTAGGAATTATTATAGCACACCTAAAAACCATCAGCACTAGTTGTTCTTCATGGAAATAGCTCCAGTACTTAGTAGTTATGACCACCCCACCTAGCATGTTTAAAGGGCAGTTCCCTGTGCTTTCTCCTATTAACCTGTTGCAAATGGACATTCTGATGCAGTGTAGCAACTGCCTTATGTATACAGACAACCCTCTCCTCTTACCTCCCAACACTCAGACTTGTGAGAGATGCACATATATCACCAAATTGGAAGCTATGCACTCTCTAGCCAAGACCAGTCTAGCTGGTCAAGAGGAGAAGGTCAACACCTGCACCACACCACATGGAATACATAGCCCTCCAGAACACCCTCTATCACAGCTCCCACATAAAAACACAAACCACACACTCACCTTCATGGAGACACTCAATAGAAATTTATCCAAACAGCAGAGACCTCCAAGACAGAAATGCACTTGACCACCACAACACAGCACAGACCACAGGACACATAGCTCACCTCCACAGTGTGCCCCTCAACCTAAGCCCCTAAGGCTAAACACCTTGCTCAATACTCTAATCATTGGTGACTCAGTAGTGAGGCACACAGATGTCCTACTCATTAGGTTGAATAAGGAGAAGGTAACAGCTGTCTATTAGGTGCCAGAATCTGACACATAACACACGCACTCTACAACAAGTACAAGTATGACTCTGTCATTGTCTATGTGGGTGTGAATGACCTGAGACACACCTCCCTGGATTACATGAAAAGAGACATGGTGGAGCTCTCAGATTATGTGGCCCAGGCAGGTATGACA
Source organism: Protopterus annectens (assembly GCF_019279795.1). NCBI lineage: Eukaryota > Metazoa > Chordata > Ceratodontiformes > Protopteridae > Protopterus > Protopterus annectens. The sequence continues at coordinate 375,717,122 of NC_056738.1, read as the reverse complement.
CTAGCCCTGAGCAGTATCCTACCATCACCCAGAATGATACCGCAGTACAAACAAAAAAATGATTGACTTCAACAACTGGCTAAGTTTCTAGTGTCATTCTAAGGGGATCCAGTATCTGTCTGCTTGGGATGACATGACTGACAGACCTCAATGCTTTGCCAGAGATGGTCTGTATCTGTCACCCCTGGGTTTCTGAGTATTGCCTAAGGGTCTTGCTACCGCTATAGTGCCTTTTTTAGGCGGTGTTCCAAAGAACAAATTATCACTGTAACAGCTATAAATAAATGCAGTCTGAGGGTCATGCTGCTCAGCACTAGACATCTAAATCTCAACATGTATTCGCCTAAACCATTCCTCAAAATGGAGAACATCAGCATTTGTGCTGTAACAGAGACCTAGTTTAAAGCAGCAGAAAGTACCTCTGCACTACCAGGCTATAACTCATTCCACACTTGTCAGCCCTGAAACATGGACCAAAGCTCCAAAGGCAGCCGTGTCTCCATATTCATAAAGGATATGCACACCTCCAGACTAGTAGCCTAGCATTTGAGTTACTTCAGATACAGCTAACATTGGGTAAGACTGCGATCCATGTCATAGCCTGCTATAGGGCCCCAACCATGTCCCTGGACTCTCACTCCACATTCCTAAACACCCTGGACTCTATCAAGGTTCAACCCAACACTCTCATACTAGGAGACATCAACTACCCCTCCATCAACTGGGAAAACTACTCAAGCACCAATGCACTGTCCCAATGCTTCCTGGAATTCATCAATTCCAATGCCCTGGACCAGCTCATTCTTACCCTCACTAGAGGAAGCAACATCCTTGACCTAGTTATTACTAACATGGGCAACCGTTGCTCCACACCAATAGTCAATTCCTCCCTGGTTAGATCCGACCACAAACTAATCACCGTGGAAATCCAGATCTCACCAACACCCACACAAAGGTATCCACCATGAAAAACTTCTCCAAAGCTGACGTTGGACTCCTAAAAACAGAGGTGGCTAACTTCACGGCACCCATGCTAATAGAAAATAGATGCATGACTGCTGAATCATACACCAGTGCACTGTACAAACACGTACATAAATGCATGGAACTAGCCTTACCCAACAGAACCAAGACACTCTGCTCCAAAAAAGAGGAAGCCAGACTGGTGGTCCTCTGACACTGATAAACTCTATAACAGAAGGAAGAAACTGTTGCAGAAAGAGGTAAAGTCCCAAGACTGGAAACATTCCCTTATTAGCCTCAACAAAAAGTTGAGATCCCTCATCAAAACTGCCAAAGCCAGCTATGAAGGCAGAATTGCAACAGACACTAAAAACAACCACAAAGCCTTCTTTAGTTATATCAAGAATCTCCATGGCAATACCCAGATTTGCTCTGAGTTACTGCACAATGGTACCTCCTATACTGAGTCAATAGATATTGCTAACATAGTGGCCGACAGATTCAGTGCCAGCTTTACCCCTCTCTCCCCCCCTTAAAGGACCAATTTTAATACCAGAAGAATGCCAGGCACCCTGCATTACTGCAGCACAGGTTAAAGCTCCATTGTCTAAGGCCAAGAATACAGCTTCCATGGGACCTAACAATATCCCTGGCTGTGCTCTACTTGAATTACAAAGTGAACTGGAACCATATCTGTGTGCTCTGTTCACCCACAGACTCACTTTAGGCTTTGTCCCTACTGAATGGTGCACTGCTGTAGTCATCCCTCTCCATAAAGAAGGAGCAACTACAGACCCTGGAAGGCACTTCATACAGCCTACCTCGATCTGGCCAAGGCCTTTGATACCATTCCTCACTCAGGAATTATTGATAAACTCACCAAACTAGGCATCAACCCCTATATCGTTAGGTGGGTTGCAAATTGGCTCACAGATAGAACACACAGTGTGAAAGTAGTGGACTCCAAGTCAGACTTCTAACCAGTCACTAGTGCAGTCCCACAGGGATTAGTCCTGGGTCCTCTCCTGTTTGGCATCTACTTCTCAGAAGTCCAGGCCAACACGGAGGGACTCTGACTGACCAAATTTGCAGATGACTGCAAGCTGGGAGCCATTTTAACTCCCCAAGGGATGCAGACATCCTACAGAAAGACCTCACTGAGACCAGTGAATCATGTTGAAACCATGGCCTTAAGCTTAATGCCAAAAAATGCATCATCATCCCATTTGGGAAAAACTCAGTTCCCACTAATTACCACATTGATGGGAGCCCACTGAACACTGAAGGAGTTATAAGAGATCTGGAGACAGAGGTTGACAGCAACCTTTCCTTCGACCACCACATTGCCACTGTGGTCAGAAAGTCATTCTATGTGGCACATCTCATTACCAAGGGTTTTGCATCCAGGAAGAAAGAGGTCATCATTTCTCTCTACTCTTCCCTCATTAGACCAGTCATAGAGTATAATGCCCCATTTGGCATGTACCTCACTAGACACCTGCAACAGCTGGAGAGGCCACAAAAGTACCTCATGAAGAGGATCCATGGCCTTAAATACATGTCTTACAAGGACAGACTCAAAAAACTCCAGCTATTCTCTGTCTCATGTCGTCTACTAAGAGACGATCTCTGCTTGACTTACAAAGCCATGTCTGACACAGATCTGTTAGAAATGCTACATTTAAAGAAATCCCAATCCCTCTGTACCACACACTCCAGAGACCTCAACCTCATTACCACAATCAACAGAACATGCTGGAGGGACAGGTTCATAACTCAGAGACTGCCCATGCTCTGGAATAGACTTCCCATACATGTCAAGCAGAGCACCTCACTAGCCCTCTTCAAGAGCAATTTTGATGTGTGGATTGGAAATAGAAAGTTCACCCCTGGGGATCACTGCAGTGGCTCTATTTGATAGAGGCACTGGGAACTAACGACGGGTGGCACAATGCCAGGGCACTTCTATGGGCTAGGCTTGTAGAGGCACCAGGGCCATTAGCCTAGTACACACCTATGAACCTATGATGATGATTATGAACAAACAGAATGGTCTACATGCAATCTACAGAGGCATTCACATGGTCAGGGGACTGGTGAATAAAGGGTAAGAGAAAAGATAGCAATGGAGGAGATGAGGTACAATGTTAAAGCAATTAACATCGACCTACAAATGCTAATTGTATCCTTCTACTGTTGTACTTCTTTGGGGGAATAAAAACGCCTGGACAGAAACCATATTTTGGCAAAAGCTGTTTGAATTTGCATCTAATTTGCTCAGTTCAGATCCTGACCATACATAATTTGGCTGAGCTATTTCCACCCTTGATATATATGTGTGTGTGTGTGTGTGTGTGTGTGTGTGTGTGTGTGTGTGTGTGTGTGTGTGCATGTATATATATATATATATATATATATATATATATATATATATATATATATATATATATATACACATACACATATGATTAATTATATTTATTCAGTTAGTAAGTCAGCTGCTGCATTTGTTAATAGAGAAAGTCTGACAGGCATTAAGCACCTTTTCAATGAAGGCCTGTGCAGAAAATATTAGAAAATAATAAGGCACAGTTTCCTAACATACTTAACAATATAGGAACATATTTACAAATAAAGTATAAAAGTTAATTAAGCATAACCGACATATTACAAGATAGTAAATAGAAATAGACTAAAACTTTGTAAGATGAAAATTAATACAAAGTCACAAAGATTTCTTATCTCATTTGAGGGGTAGCATTGTGGAAAAGCTTTATAAAGAAAAAATGAAATTAGATGGAGAGGAAGAGAGAAGTGAGTAAAGCAGTAGTGGGTGACAGGGGATAGGAGTGGTTAGAAAAGGAAAGATAAGCAGTATCTGCAGATGAAACAGATACAGTGATTGATAAAGAGTGTTGGTGGATGGATGGACAGGATTGGAGCAGATAACGAGAAACATGGTTACCTGGGAGGAGATGAACAGCTGCAGATTTTGTTGCCGGCGAAGTAAGGTTCTAGCAGTGTTTTAAATTTAAGTGGAGTAATGATTTCATGAAGTAAAATTAGGAGAGAGTTCCAGTGTTTAGCAGCAGAGAAGGGACATAGTGTTGTATAATGGGAGTTATTGTTTTGGGATACTGTTGTAAGACATTTGTCTGCAAATCGGAGTGGACATGAGGTGGTGGTACCAAGTCATAAGTGATGAGAGTGCAGAGCAGGGCATGTGTGAAAGGTATATGGGATTCTATGGGCTTGCCTTAACTGGATAAGGTAGCCAGGGAATTCTAGGCAGTTTAGCTGATTTATGGCACTGAAATGATGGGATGTGCTGGGTAGGTTGGAGGCAAATTTGGTGATTTTGTAGCAGGTCTGCTCAGGTAAAGATAGTTGGGTGAAGCTGAGACGGGTATCAGTGGATGCTGCATTTGTGAGCTCTTCCTGTGTCTGAGAGGAAGGGCTTAGCTCTGCAAAGTTATCTTAATTTTTGATGATTTGTTTTTGTGATACCCTGGATATGGAGGTTGAGTTAATGTGTTCATCTATAATGAGATCAAATAGTTTTCTGTGGGAAGCCATTTTGATGGTAACACTATTTGGGAATGTTATGGTGATGTTTGTTTTGTCATAGATGGTTCTTTTAGGGGACAATAGAATAAGAGTTTTTTGTGTCTTTTTTTATTTTGAGGGAAGGCACAGATGCTTTAAAAGAACTTTTAACTGATGTGAATACAGATTGTGTAGTAAGTTGTAGTTCATGGAGGGCTTTTTCTGTGGGTATGATAGTTAAATCATCTGCATATTAAATAAGGGAGGAGTTATTCGAGGGGAGGTGACGGCCTTTAATGAAGATATTAAAACAGAGATAACATAGGATGGATGCTTGTGGCTCTCTGTTGGAAATGCGAACAAAGGATGAAGTAGTTTGATGTCATTTAATGGTCTGTGATCTATTGAAAACAGAAGACGAAAACCAGAAGGAGGATGATGACTGATTAAGTTGTGACAGCATTTTGAAGTAGTTTGTTGTAAGAAGTTGTGTCAAAAGCTCTGGAAAGATCAAGAAAGGTCATGGACACTGGGTCATTTTATTTCTGTGTCTGTGAAAGCTGTCAAGAAAAGACAGAAATGTAGTTTCAGTACTGTTTGCAAGCCAAAGTCCATGTTGGAAAGGAGATAGAATATGGTTTGGAAGGAGATATTAGATATGAGTGTGGATATATTTCTATGAAATGGTAGTGAGAGGAAGTAGGATAGCAACAGGCCAGAAACTGCTTAGTTCTATAGAGGTATCAAGTTTGCAAAGTGATAGAATGAAGCACAGTTTCCAGCAGTGAGGAAAGAAAGATTCTTGTATGGATTTGTTAATCAATATGGATATTTGGTAAGCTAAGATCTGAGATTGCCTTTTAGTAGGGAAAGGGTAAATATCATAATTAAGCCATAGAAACAAAACAGCACATAGTGGAAATTTGCCCTTTCCCCCACTGTAGTGCGAACTTAGAGTTGGTATATATAATTAGCAGGAGGTGTGGCGGGTGCAGCCCCCCACATGAGCAAGAGCCTTTTCTCCAACAAAAGAAATTAAATCAAGAGTTTCAATGTGCTATTGTAATACACTATTTAATTTTATAGTTAAGGTATCACAGCAAAAGTATACTGAGCTCTATCCTTACTGTTGGTCAACTATAACACTTCAGTGATTTTCTTTACGATGATATGCCTATATGAGAACACTGCCATTTGATGTTTAGTGTTCGCATAATAGCCATTCGATTACAGTTTCTTTCAGTCTCTAAACATAGACCCAGTTTCAGTCAGACTAAGAATGTCTGATAAAGGAGGAGGGGTGGTTCTGATGGACCAAATAGACTATGAAGTCAAAATGCTAAACATGTTGAATGATGAAAATACATATGAAAGAGTGTCCTTGAATGAGTTTAACATTGCGAAAAGGAAAGTTTCAATATGTCTTAATGACTTACTTCTTGAGGGGCTTATTGACTTAGAAACTTACAACTACCTACATGTTGAGAAACCAAAAATTCCTTCTATTTTTGGTATACCCAAGGTCCACAAGAACCATTTGGACCCACCTCTTAGACCCATTGTTACAGCAGAGGGCTCTTTGACAGCCCCCCTAGCCAAATATATTGACTTCCATTTGAAGCCATTTATATTGGAACATTCCAACATTTTAAAAGACTCGTGGGATTTTTTGAAACACATTGATGCCCTACAGAAAACAAATACCCCATTTTTTATTTCTTTGGATGTGGTGGACCTATTTACTTGTATTTCCCGTGAAACAGGTCTTTTATGGTTTGAGCAATTTTTGGAGAGTCAAATTTCCATTTTTTTAACAGGTTTTGTACCTGTTTGATTCTTATGGACTTAATTTTGAAAAACAATTTTATATACTTTCAGGGTGGGTATTATAGACAATTAAAGGGTGTAGCCATGGGTGCACATTGTGCCCCCTTATATGCCAACATTATATTACTCAGTTGAGAATATAAATTTGTTTTCAATTCTCATTTCAAAATTTTGTGGAATTACTATGGTCGTTTTTTTGGACATTTGTCTTTTTTGGAATGGCACTGCTGACCATTTTCTTGAGTTTTACGAATATGTCTCACATATCACCAATTTTCTAAAATTTACTTACAAAATAGACAGTTCCCAACTTAGTTTTTTAGATGTGAGCATACGGAGAACAAATCAGGGTTTGAAATCTAAAATTTATAGGAAGGAGACCTTTTCTAACACATACTTGCATTTTTCTAGGTCTCACCCCTCTTATCAAAAGAAGGCAATTGTCAAGGGTCAGCTAGTAAGAGCTAGTAGGATGACCTCAGATGAGACAGATTTCCAGATAGAATGTGAATTTATAGCAAGCAGGTTTCGAGAAAGAGGTTACCCCGATGATTTGTTAGAAAGACTGATACAAGAAGTTAAAACAGCAAGGACCACAAGGTATTTGCCTATCTTGGGGAATTCAACAAAAATTTTTGGCAACACCAACACTAAAAACAATTCTCCAGTAGATATAAAACACTACAATTCAGCTTTGACTATTACTTTCAACGGCGAAACCAACATAGTTAAAAATATTATTTATGACGAGTGGAATAGGTTTGCCAGTTTTTCAAATTTGAATATGAACTTTGAAGAACCCTTAAAAGTAGTATTTAAAAAAGGATGTAACATTAAGAACATACTTGAGGGTGGAAAACGGGTCACACATCTCTCAAACAAGTTGGGTACACATAAATGTGGAAGCTGTCATTATTGTGTCAACATCAAGGAAGATGAGAAAATATATTTGAAAAGTAGAGGCAAAATTATCACAACTAAAGGATTTGCAAATTGCAATACTTGCAGTTTGGTATACATGATTACCTGTGAGGCATGTGATTCCTTTTATATAGGGAAAACCTAGAGAAGGCTGAGACAAAGGGTGTATGAGCACCTATATGACGTAAGGAATGAAAATACTAACAACGCTTTGTTTAAACATACTTTAACATATAAATCTGCAAAATCCCTTTTCTTCGTCATCGAGGTATTACCCCCCGATCAAAGGGGTGGTCTTTGGGAGGCCTCTTTAGAATACAGAGAGTTATTTTGGCAATTAATGCTTGAGGCTAGCAGTCACCCAGGTTTAAATGAAATGATCTCTCTAAAACCTGTATTAAAGTTGAGATCAGCCAAGTTATAACCACTCACCCATATATCAGTTGTACTTATATATATATATATATATATATATATATATATATATATATATATATATATATATGTATATATATATATATTTATATATATATATATATATATATATATATATATATATATATATATATATACATATATATATATATATATATATATATATATATATATATATATATATATATATATATATATATATTTTTTTTTTATATATATATTTTTATACACATTTTAATATTTTTCGTACATGCATTTTTATATGTTTTTCAAACATTTTGCACAAAGGTACATTTTTTATGTATTAATTAAAATGGTTTTTAGATCACACAATAATTTACATACATTTTTACTATGCATTCCTGCCTGTAACTTTTTGTTCCACCACTAGATGGGGATACTGTTTCTTTCATTTTTGTTAAGAAATCTGCAATTTCAGCAACAAGGATGTTAATTGAATATATTAACATTTTAATTAGTTAGGAGACACCATTGGTAGATTCAAATAACATCTGACTTATAAATTTAGCACACTGAGCACTGTTTAGCTTTTCTGATGAAGTGCATGTCGACGAAAACGCGCTGAGAAATGTAGCAGCGTTATTGTTTTTGTTTCTGTTCTGTGAGGTTTGTTCGTGGAGTGAAAATAAACATCTCTTGCTGATTTGCTGTGCCTGTCTTTTGAGTTTACCAGACTTAGAACGTCTAGGAGAGTTTAAAGAAACCATGCTTGTATAAGAGAGAATTTGTTGAAATGAATGTGGTGTGTTTTGTTGAGGATGAGAGTGGTTTTGTACACTAAATGTGTATAGGTGTGGGTGTGTTGTCAATGGTCCTGGGTACGATTAATATCTGCACTGATTAGGAGTATGTGGGGGTCTGATAAAAAGTTAAACATGGTTTCTCTATATTTTGCAAAAAGTGAGTGGGAATGGGGTTATGCTATTGATGCAACATGGAAGAGATAAGAAATATGTTGGTGATAAGATCTGAGGAAATGAATGAGAATGGAGTTGTGAGTGTTTGTTGAGTTGATGGTGAAGATGTTGGAAGTGAATGGAATGAGGATAAAACTGATAAATGAATGAGGATATGACTTATGGCTGTAAGGCAGGGCATCATTCTGGGAATACAGACGGTTACTGTAAGGCAGGGCATTGTTCTGGGAGCACAGATGGTTACTGTAAGGCAGGGCATCATTCTGGGAACACAGACGGTTACTGTAAGGCAGGGCATTGTTCTGGGAGCACAGAAAGTTACTGTAAGGCAGGGCATTTTTCTGAGAGCACAGATGGTTACTGTAAGACGGGCATTGTTCTGGGAGCACAGACTGTTATTGTAAGGCAGGGCATTGTTCTGGGAGTACAGACTGTTACTGTAAGGCAGGGCATTTTTCTGGGAGCATAGATGGTTACTGTAAGACAGGGCATTGTTCTGGGAGCACAGACTGTTACTGTAAGGCAGGGCATTGTTCTGGGAGTACAGACTGTTACTGTAATGCAGGGCATTGTTCTGGGAGGACTGTTACAGTAAGGAAGGGCATTGTTCCTGGAGCACAGACAGTTACTGTAAGGCAGGGCATTGTTCTGGGAGCACCGATGGTTACTGTAAGGCAGGGCATTGTTCTGAGAGCACAGAGTTACTGTAAGGCAGGGCATTGTTCTATGAGCACAGATAGTTACTGTAAGGCAGGGCATTGTTCTGGGAGTACAGACTGTTACTGTAATGCAGGACATTGTTCTGGGAGGACTGTTACAGTAAGGAAGGACATTGTTCTGGGAGCACAGACAGTTACTGTAAGGCAGGACATTGTTCTGGGAGTACAGACTGTTACTGTAATGCAGGGCATTGTTCTGGGAGGACTGTTACAGTAAGGAAGGGCATTGTTCTGGGAGCACAGACAGTTACTGTAAGGCAGGACATTGTTTTGGAAGTACAGATTGTAACTGTAAGGCACGGCATTGTTCTGGGAGTACAGATTGTTACTCTTTCTGGGTTTAGTGAGTAGGCAATATATTGTATATTGGACAGCTGTAACAGTAAGATGTGTACGTGAAGCCTGAGTGATGGCTAGACGATGAGATAATGTGTAGAAATATGGGGGTATAAGTGGTAACAGTGGTAGCATGTTAGGGCAGTGGAGAGAGAAGCATAAGCTATAGTGAAAGGTAAATAAGCAAGGGTGAAGCAGCAGATATGAAAAATATTTTTATATGAAGGGTTTTGTGAGTAGGGAGATGAGCATTTTAAGTGTAAGTTTTATTTTAATGGGACAGGGTAGGTTGGTGGAAAGGGGAGAGAATAAATATAATAAACCAGGGTGTGGATGGGGAACTGGGGATGAGAACAAAGTGAAGCAGACAGAGATTCTCACATTAGCATGAAGTAATCAGTCCAGAAATGAGCAGATTGAGACTGTGTTGACACACTTGCTTTGGTATGAAAATACATACCTCTCAATTGTACAGATTTTTGCAGAATGTCCAGATTTTTGCCTCATATTTTGGTCTGTTTTTTCATAAAACTGCTTTTCTGGCAAATTAGTGGCAAATCATTAAAGACTGAAGTTAAAAAATAATGATGGACATTTGATTTTCAGACTTTACAACCTTCAGAAAATGCATGCAAATACAAAACCTGCTATTCTATCAACTTTCTTAGTTTGAAAGAGCAATATTTGCTCTTACAAACTTGCCATACTATCCCCTCTTTCCAAAATCCTTGATTAATGCGTTCACTCCCAAATACTAAATTACTTACAAACTAATAATCTCCTAGCTGAGACACAGCATGGGTTCCACCCAAACTAGAGTACCACTACCGCCCTTATCAGTTTCTCCAATACTGTAAATCAACAGCGAAAGAAAGGTAATCTTGTTTCTTTCATATTGTTAAACCTGTCCAAAACCTTTAACATGGTTTACCATTCTAAACTACTAACTGTACTATCAGATCACAAACTTCACAGTTCTACACTATCATGGTTCAAAGATTATCTCTCAAACCTTCAACAAGCTGTAAAATGGGAAAACACCCTATCCCCCCCTTCTCCCCGTAAACTTAGGTGTTCCTCAGGGATCCATCCTTGGAACCCTTCTCTTCACCATATTCACCAACAACCTACACAAGGCTACCCTCCATGACAACCTGGTCCAATATGCTGATGATTCTACCCTAATATTCTTTGCCCCATCACTCCAACAATTACAACAAATCATCCAAGAATCCTCCTTTTCAGCAATAGAAAAATGGCTTTCTGAATCACAACTAATGCTTAACCCTAAAAAATGCAGCTAATACTGTTTCATCCTTCTAAGGCTATTGACCCAATTCCATTATTTAAAATAACATCCTCTGAAAATACTCCCACCTCACCTGTTCCCCAAATTAAACTTAGGAGTAATCATAGACCACAATATGAAATTCGACACACATAGCACAAACCACCACAAAGGTTCACATAAAGTTAGTTACCCTCTATAGATGCAAAAATTACCTAACCTCTGAAAGTAAAGTCACCATTGCAAGAACCCATCTACTCTCCACACTACTGCATGCCTCCTCAGTACTAACCGATCTAAACAAAGCTGACCTAAATAGACTATCTGCTATAACAAAATAGCAAAATGTGCCACCGACTCACTGTACAGATCCCATCACTGCCAAAACCTTAAAAAGCTATCCTGGCTACCAAACCTACTAACTTTCAACCAACTTACTATGGCCCACCAAATCTTCTATCACCCCAAGAAAACCCCAGCCATACTGGGACTCCTACACCACTATGCTAGCAATGGTCCACTAAGAGGTACCAGCAAGGCGCTAATTGGCATTACTAAAAGCAAATATAACTCTGGGGACTCCTTCTATGCTGCTGCTGTCACAAAAAACATGGAATACGCTTCCTCTAGAAATTTGGTCACTAGAAAACACACATGACTTTAAGAGCTTTCTTAAGTTACATTGGTCCAACTCATGGACTTACTCATGTAGTAGCCCTGGGTAAAAACTACCATCCTTCTTACACACACCTTCTCTCTCTCTATCTCGCTCTCTCTCTCTTTCATCTAAGCTATCTCTTTCAGTGCTTCTAGAGCTTAAAAGCAGACAGAATGCACATTCGCATTATTTAGTACTGCACACTCTTACAGTTTCCTGTGCATCACTGTGTGCCTGTTGATGGCACCATCATATACATTCACCACTCAACACTGAGACTGAACTATATTTATCAAATGTATAAACCAGTCAAGAGTCTCAACATTATTTTTGCTAAATGTATGATCTTAACTATTTGAAAACATCCATCCATCTACAAAATGTTGTCCAAAGATGCAAATGTCGTAATCTCATATTGTCTGTAGTACTCTATGCATTATTATTGTGTTATAGTATATACTACCCATACTTACAGTCTTTTTTATCACTGCATTTTATTCTGTACCTACTACTGTATTTTATTTATATGTTATGTATTACTGTATGAAGCTTTTCTCCGCTGGCCTCCACTGAAAACTGGCAACCCTGCGCATTCAGACATTTCCTGGCAAACAAATGTAAAATAAATAAAAATAAATACAAATATATAAAATTTGTCCCTATTTTTGGGCCTTTGTCCTTCTTTTATTTATGGCCTTGTCCAGATTTCTTACTCTCAGATGCTTAGAGGTACGATGAAGAATAAAAATGTTAAGAAGTTCAAGAGAGCTGTTTTTATAGTGTGATGAGTGCTATTATTTGTTCTTATAGGATTGCCAGGTTTCAAGCAGAGATACGATGCATCACCGTCATGGAGGCTTGTAATAATAATCAACGAACGAAAATAATGGGACACACAGCAAGGCAAGAATGAAAAGGGGAACAAAGCGAGAAATCAGTGCTGCCAGGAACACCTTCTACAGCTTATAGAGTGGTAAAGGTGGCTGTACAAGAAGAAAGAATTCACCAGCAAATGCAGCAATTCCCACGCTCACCACAAGTAAGAACTTTTCACAAACAGCACTAGGGCACATCAATGTAAGCCAAAGGTAGCACTTTGGTCAATTACTTAAAAAAACACCAGGTATTGAAACAATCGGCAAATAAAATTCATTGGTTAACATCTGATGTAACAAAATAACATGCATGTCCCTGCTTTTAAAATGAAGCAGAGCTTCACAGCAAGCAAGAAACTTTTCTTTGGATTTCTTTCAGGTTTGATAGGGACATACAGATCATGTGACGCCCTACAGATTGAATCAACAAAGAGGTGCCCTTCAGCTAAAATGAAATTGACATTCACAGCAAGCTAGAGACTTTGAAAATAATAAATCAGTAACATGTACTGGAGCAGATAATAAGAGAGAATAAAAATCTCGCTTGAGTGTTTCTAGTGTTTGATTTTCACAAGATCTCCAAAAATAAATTATTTGTAAACTGCTGCTTTAATAAAACAACAATAATATGCACAGCTTTCACGGAGTTGTTATAAGATCTCTAAAAATACCTCACACGAAAATGTCATGATTGGAAGCACAGTAACACAAACCTTAAGTAGGAGGATGATGCAGGACATGATGCCAACACAAAAGTCAGTGAAGGGGAAAACTATATGCATTTGAAGCAGTTTAGATGGTATAAAGCAGAGAAATTGTGTAGGACAGAGTTTACAAATAAAGACAGAAGGAACAGTAAGACTAAAGGAGAAAAGTAAATGATGAGACACATTACTCAAAAATTTTTATGTGGAGGATGTATGTTACACGTAGATAATAGGAAGATAATTTATTCAGGTCTGATATCCTTCAATCCTCCTGACCTGTTTAACAAAGTGCAACATTTTATATTATTCCCATTACAAAACTAACTGAGAGACCTATCTTACAAGTGTTGCTATGTAGCAATGGCACCATCTCGTCCAAGTTGCCCCAGTATGAGGTAGGCCTCATTACTGAACAAGAAATTACATTTTGGTATAAAAATAAAGACCCACTAAAAGTTGATTTTGCAGTGCATTTGTACATCCAGTGTACTGAGCAGCTGCTTCCTCTTCCACAAAGAGGCTACCTGAGGCTATTAATGAGGAATTTACTGAAAGTAATTTCACTGAGGAATTTATTTCTGCTGTCCGCCAATTGGTCAGGAATTACTCTGTTCCAAAAAAATGTTAAACTAATTTCTTTGATTAAATGAGCTATAAAGAGTCAATCCAAGTTAGCCAACATATTAGCAATTTATTTGACTGAGGCAGTTTTGATCTTTTTTCATTCACTTTTCATAAACTGAATAGTGTTTACCCTGGTCTTGCTTATCTCTATTTCAGCAAGAACTCTACTTCTCTGGTTGTCTTAAAAGTTGATTTTAAAAAGGCTTCTGGTAACTTTGAACTGGTCTACATGTTCAAAACTTTCAATTTATTTTTCAACAAATTCCTGTTTCATTAGCTTAAGAGGATTAAGCCCCAACTAAGACTCAGGTGGCCTGAGTTTAATTAATCATTCAGGCACCTCCCAGAGAGGGTATGGAAGGAGACAAAATGACAATGTTGTGTCTGCTCACTTCTCTTCAAAGGGAGGGGCAAGGTGTTATGCTGGTGAGTGTGGGCCATTCTTTGTGGGCCTAGTGGAGGCCATGCTGAGAATGGAAGCTAGGATAGGAATAAAGGCAGAATTTCCACCTTGAGTTGGCCATGATGTATCCAGATGATGCCTCTCTGCATGCAGTGGCAATGCAAAAAAGGGAGGTATGAGAAGAATGTATAGTCTGGAGATTAAAAGCTGATGGCTCAGGAGTGAACCAAAGAGATAGCTCACAAAAATGTGGTGGATGACTAGAACAGACTGATTAATGAAGCAATCCAATGAAAAACATAACATCATTTAAGAGTCTTGTGAAGTTGAAAAAATTCAGGAAAGAAGGTTTTATTCTAGTCAGTGTTGTAGATTATCTATTAGTTAAGGAAGAAGAGAAACTTGGTGAACTAGGCAATCCTTATCTGCCAACAAACTTTCTAATCCTCCATTTCTATAATCCTTTTCTGCTTGCAGCTGAATACCCCCTGGATTGGATTCCTTAGGCTCTTTTGGTTTCATAATCAAATAATTTGACATTAGAACATTCATTTTTTGTGACACAAGATGCAAATGGAGGGGATTTGTGAGGAAATGCACCATGTGTTACTCTGGAAAAGAAGAGATGGAAGTTCCTGTTCTGCTGGGTAACTGTTGGCATTTTATACATTTGAGAAAACACAAAGATGTTGTTCCACTTGTCCTTGTAAAAGGAGATATGTGGACTTCTAGCTTAGTTGCCTGCACATTCCCAAGGACAACTACCTATGAAATATAACAAGCAGTGCTTGTGCTAATGTTATCCATTCAACATTGTGTAATACTTTGGAGCTATGAGTTCTCTTCCTGCTTACTCTGAATTATTTTTAGTATAATTTTTATAATGTTAAAGAAGGACATAGTGACCTGCCATGCAGTGTTCCAATGACGCACAACATCTATCATTTCATTTTCATCATGAAGTCAAACTGCAGTTGTCAATACAAAGGTAGAGATGCCAAGCCAGTTGAAATACCAGAGTTGAGTACATCTGCATGATAAGCCACATACCTTAGATGAGCCTGAAATATTGCAACAGATAATAGCTGTAAAGCATAAGAAATCAATAAACCATGATAATAATGAAGCTTACCAAAAGCTGTCACCTTTTACTGATTGTACAGTGATATGAAGCTCAATTTACTGGTCATACAGTGATATGAAGCTCATCAGGAGCTGTAATGTTCTACTGATCATATGTCGATATGAAGCTCATCAAGACCTATCACCTTTTACTGGTCATACAGCGATATGAACCTCATCAACAACTGTGACCTTTTACTGGTCATACAGCGATATTCCCTAATCAGATTTATAGTGTTATAGTCTTCTCCGATTGAACAATAGCCCATACTCCTGATCCCATTGACAGCCTTACTTATCAAGTATTTCCAGCAGGTGGCCTGAAAGTACAGCTCAGTTCTGTTTACCTTGTACCTCTCTAAACTTACCTTACATCTAACTAAGGAGTGACTTTTTCGAATAGTGAGGTTAACCAAATAACTCTTGATATTTCTCATATATTGTATGCCAACCAGAAATGTACAAATTAACCATCATCACGCCAGATCCTGCACAGAAGGAAGAGGATCACTGATGTCACTATTGCAGGAAGAAAGAGTTCTCAGCTGCATGCCAAAAAAGAAAGAAAGAAAGAAAGAAAGAAAGAAAGAAAGAAAGAAAGAAAGAAAGAAAGAAAGAAAGAAAGAAAGAAAGAAAGTAAGCATCCAGAGCTTATTGAATGAAACCTCCTGCCATAATAAAATAGGTCCAGTCAAATAGCCAAATGACCATGAATATATTAAGAACTGCAAGCTTTAACAGTTACAAAGTCAGGGAAGTTCGATGTGACACAAAAGTGACACACAGTCAGCCGTTAAATATCCTTAAGTGATTGAGGAACCATCTTAAGTGAATATAGATCAACTAAAAATGTGTAAAACCATCACTTCAGTGCTCTGGAGTGACATGGTTGAGTAAAACTCCGTAGAGGATGATAACCAGATAAGATAAAACTACCTTTAAAACTATAAATAACATTAAACTAAAACAGCACAACAAAGCAGTGAAACATTAGTGGGTTTTCTACACACTCCATCAGCCCAGTCTAACTCTCGGCTCTCAGATTACTCCTTCTTATCTGCAACCACAACCAATGTCATGCAATGAACATTAATGTCAGAGAAGGAGCTCTTTCTGGTCCATCTAGTCTGCCCATTTTAGTACCTATTTAATAATCTACATAAGAATCTCAAAAATGCTGCTAATATTCTAGCGGTCAGTCACAACTGCCTTCTTTAACAGGATCAGGATAGCTTTACAGTTAACAGTGTAGGACTTTGACAGCTAGCAGTCAGAGCAGCCATAAGCAGAGCTATAAGCTGCTAAGAGAATGGGACTCAGAACAGAATGCTTAATCATGTTAAGCATCTTAAGTCTGTGCATAATACTCCTATTATCCACAGACACACACAATCTGCAGTAAAGCAAGAACTCCGAAATGCAGTACCTGATAACTACTCTGTAGCCTATGAGCAAGTCTTGGTTTGGATTCACCAACAAACATCAAACATTAGGGAACTTATCTAAAGATGGGAGAGAAAACATCAGGATAAAATTTCCACAGAATCTCTGCCTTATCTAGTGCTTTTGTCCAACTGCTTTTCTACTTCATTCAGTGCCATAAATTATAGCAATGGCAGCTGAAGCACTTCACGTATTTCATTCCTGATTCCGTGACTCATCTAGCTGCGTATAACAAAAAACAAAGATCCAAATGTCTTGTAGCACATTTAATCCAGTTTGTCCTTTGATTTGTGGTTTACCCAAAATACACAAAAATGTCACCCAGCCATAGTTTCTGCCTCCCGTAATTATAGCTATCTCAAAGTACATGGAAAATATTTTACATCCCTTATTGACCCATAGAAGGAGTTATATCAAAGATTCTAATCATATGTTATATGACTTATATTGTTTTTTTTACAAACCACTACATCTTTCAACTTCATTATGGTTACACTAGATATTAATTCATTGTTTACGGTTATTCCCAATAGTATAGGTGTCGAAGATATTGGAGAATTATTATATAAATATAGTGGGTTTACCACACATCAGATACAAATTATTTATAGAATGTTGGAAGTGGTTTTGGAAAACAATGTCTTTTTATTTAATAATGAATATTATCACCAAATACAGGTGATAGCCATGAGGACCTCTGTAGCTAATAGCTATGCTAATTTAGTCCTGGCTCGATGGGAAGAACATTTTATTTATAACAAAGACTTATTAAGAGGTGCATTTCAGAACAATAAGATCACGTTCTATAAATAGTTTGTGGATGATGTTTTTTTCCCGTGGGCAGGGGAAATAGAAGAGCAAGAAGAGTTTGTTATGGTCATACCACTGGTTTCCTTAAATTTGAGTTAAAATATGCTTATGATAAGACAGATTTTTTTGGATATTAGCTTTTTATGTATTGAAAATCAGTTACATACAACTATTCATAAAAAGAATGTACAAGCCACAAAATATGTTCATGCAGATAGTATGCACCCCAGATATAGTCATAGGGTTGTGGTGAAAAATCAGTTTTTAAGAGGCAGCAGGCTCAATACTGCTGAGATCAGTTTTGTTAAAGAAATGGAGCATATGGATAAAGACTTTGCACAGAGAGGATATGATGGTAAATTAGTAGAAGATACTATGAAAATGGTTATCTCCTTGCAGTCTGCTACTGATGAACCTTATTTATTAGGGAATAAGTATAAATATAATTGTGAGAGAGATGAGGACATAATAAATAATAGATGGACTTTAGGTTATCTGACTTAGTATAATAGACATACCTCTGGTATTAAAACTATAGTAGAAAGGAATTGGCCAATTCTTATTTTGGACAATGACCTTACTAAGTTTTTAGGTGATAAATTGTTTTTTTTTATATATAGAAAGGAATGAAATCTTAAACAAATGTTATGCTATAAAGATCTGAAAATAAGTAATAAATGGACACATTTAGATATTTGTAAGTGCACTACACCATGATTTAACTGTAGTTTTTGCAAGATTTTAAGTATAGATAAATATTTTGGACATCCCATAAAACAAACAAATTTCTATTTTAAGGTATTTGCAACATGTAATTCTGAAAATGTTATATACTTAGCCAACTGCATAAAATGTCTAAGTTTCTATATAGGGAAGACCAACTGAAAGCTTAAAGACAGGATTTCATCTCACCTATCTGAAATACGTAGGAAACTGGACACTGATGTCATATCTAAGCATATTCAGCTATTAGGAGACGATCATACTTTTAAGTTTTAGAAATTATAAGTATTCAGGACAGAGAGGGAGATGTAGTAAATAAAACGGAGTTGGCTGAGTATAAATGGATTATTTCAGGGTTGATATACCTCTTGGAATTAATACAATGTATAGAATAAAACCTATACTTAAAGATAGAAGTTGTTATATATAGACTGAGTGTATATATATTAGTACTTCCCATAGTGAGCTGTCTTAATTATTTAATTAATTGGGTAATAGGCTGACAGAATATTTTGAAGAGTATTTAAACTGTTGAAACACATTGAGATTGTAAGCATTGAAAAAGAACCCTTTGAGCTTGAAAGCTTTCTGTTTTGTTGTTTTCTATATGTGTTTTATTAAAGTGTTTATTAAAATGTGTTATGAGACATTTGGATCTCTGTTTTTTCATTATACATTTGGTTATCCTTTTGGATTCTTTAGCTGCTTATCTGAGATGTTTGGTACTCATCCAGCTACAGTGGACAATTAATGAAGTTAGCAAGCCATAGTGAACACACCATTGTTACTTCCCTTAACCTAATTGTCTGTAAACATTTCTGTGTAGCAGATGACACTTTCCTACTAATGATACATCTCCTGTGGACTGCTTTGCTGTTTTGTTGCATGCAAGCACAGTAAACAGTTGCATTTACATATAATGGATATGTGGTCATATGTGGCTACATACAATGTCTTCTCATGCCCATGCATGCTTGCCTCAGGATTGTATCTTCTTTGCAGCATTACATTACTTGCACACTGAGCATATACAGAGTATCTTGTATTTGTAAATCCTGTCTTGATACGAGATGTTGCATAAAAAGTTAAAATTAGACAATATAGTAGGAATAATGGTGTTACAGACATAATAGTACAAAAAAATTCTTAAGGAACAGTGACTATTGGTCACAGTTCTCTTCAATCTCAAAAAACTACTAAACCATGAAAATGCCAGAGTTATGAAGTTAGCAAGAAGATCAAATATTCACGTTTCGTAAAAGATGACAAATAATTGTTACCCACAATTCATAGTTAATTTATCTGGGTCTGCATAAGTATTTGCAGACCACACATTTCTTGATCACATCCTCAGAATTACCAGCTGTATTTCTCAAGCCTGATATTCTTTTATTATTTTACGCCCATAAAGAATTATTGGAGCATATGAGAACTACTGTGTGCAATACCACAGTAATGAATGACCTTATCTTTTTTATCACCTCCCTCACCAAAGGGTATGTTTTTTTTTTTCTTAGCAGTCAGATAAATGAATCAAGCCATCTATAAGCTGTGACTTCACTACTTGAAATGTTCTTTATTACTTGATAAATTGATTGTGTGATTGATGATTTTTTTTTAGAAGCCAGTGGGGTCATTAGGGAAATCCCATTAACCTTCATTTCATTTGTGTACTTTTTGATTCAAGAGCATTCAGGAAAAAGGTAATTTACTGTCATGAATAATTTATAGTTTCCATGAATAACATGCTTCACCTGAGCTTGTGACCTGAGAATAAATAATTGGTTTATATTCATGATCATTCATGGTAAGTTCTATAGTGAGCGTATCACTCTTAGGCTCATGTAATCATGAGTTGTAAACACTTTTTTTCATTTATTCACCATGCGTATAAATTCCAGGAAACAACTACTGCAGAGTTTTATAAGGGCTGTTCTTCTTTCTGCTTTTCCCAGTTAGGGATCGACACAGCGGAACTCCGGTCCGCTAATGATTGGCAGTAAATTTTTATGGTGCCAAGGTGCCAGCTCGACACCCAACCTTCAACAAAGGCACGCACTGCGCATGTCATTCAAATGCCACTCGACTGCGGAGAGGACATGCAGACTCCACACAGAAGGTGCTCCAGCCAAGAATCGAATGGGAGAACCTCTTGCTGTGAGGCAACAACACTACCGCTGCACCATTGCGGCTTTTCTTGCATATCTTGCACCAATTATATTAAGGTTTTATTTAATAATTGGCGATTTAACATGCTATTACTTTTTTCTCGTGATGTAAATATATAATGTAAATGACATGCTTAGCACCACATATTCAGCCAGTCAAGAGCCTTTTGCCATATAATCTTTACTTTTTTCTATGGCAGTATAATAAAATACCTGTCTGTAATTGCAGTTTATTTCAAAATAAGCCAAAGAAATCATCCAATCATTTTTTATTCATCTGTGTGATTTTCACGTTCCATGGCTGAAGTCATAACAAACAGCTTTATGTCCAAACAATGACAGCGATCTCTGTCAAATTGACTTATGTCCAATTTTCAGACTGAAAATGCCACCATTTTCTTTTCAACAATAATGCAGATCCACACTTGTATTTCTCCGTAATGGTCATGAGCAAAATTATGGCTATCTGGCTATCTCATTAATGTTCCAATGTTTCTAATTAAAAAAAGAAATCAATAAATAAGAATACATCACCAAAGCTAATACATGAAAACACTGGTTTTAAGAATAGATGAGGACCACATAACCACCTAACCTTCCTTTTCTCCTACTTTCGATTAAGCTACAGAACCTCCCTAACCAACAACACATTTTCATTTTCTTCTGTCAGTCCTAAGTGCCTTAAACCTTCTGCAAGTATTGGAAAATTCCACCAATTGTATGTTGCAACCTCTTCATAAATACTGCTCTAACCAAATATCACAGTTTCCATGAACAAAACAAGAAGCCTAGTATTTCTTCTTAGCTTTCTAACCTGCTTTTTCAAACAGGCTAATTTTTAAGTGTGCCCCCTTAAGTTCTCTAGATTCATCTGATGGAATAAAATGTTTCTGTCATCCTGCCCTGCCCTCTTGTATTCAAGAATGTACAAATTAATTTCTGCAAATCTTTCTTCATATCTCTTCTTTTAAAGACCATACACAGTTTGCATTACATGCGCCCCAATTATATCAGTTGTATTTACTTTCTTCATTACACCGCTTGTTTATTCATTAAACTGTCTCATAGGATCAGCCTATGAGACATTCCACTGTCACTGTTGCGACTGCATTTCCATCAGTGATATACTCCTGAGTTAGGCTATTACTTTACAGACACGTTATTTTGTGATGCTACATTTATACCATTCCTTTTATCTTACAAAGTACTTTCCCATTCTTCTGTACCTTCTTATACATCAGATTCACTGCATGTGTTACATTGTTACCAAAAAATGCTGTTTTACCTTGCAGACCTTTTGCAATGTCACCTATATAGTCATTGAAAAGAACAGGCCTAAGTCTGGAACCTGCAGTAGTATGTGGATAATCATTATGTCATTTAAATAGGCACTGTTTATTGTTACTGCATGTGTTCTTTTATGTAGCCTGTTTATGTTTTAAATTGTGAATAGATACATATTTGGAATACCATGCAAATTCACAGCATCTCAAAGCTAAGGATGTAATACAAGTGGATATAAAAGGTGGGGTGAGGAGTTACTGAAAGTAGAAGAGAAAAAGGAAAGGGTACATTAATGGGGGTAGCAATGTACTGAGAGAGAGGGAGCTGGTAAAGAGCAGTAGGTAATATAAAACATTAATCAGGGTTGTCACAATTACAGAGCCAAGATGGCAGTTGGTGGATTTTAAGGCTAAGGATGTAATACAAGTTGGCATAGGAAAGTGGAATGCAGGGTTAATAAAAGTAGGAGAGAGAAGGGAAAAGGTAGATTATGTTCTCAGTAATGTTTTGTGTGACATTGTGTCATATCAAAGGAGGGAGGCAACATCTTCAGTACATTTTTATTGACTAAATGGGTAACCAAACAATGAACAGTATTACATGAACACTTAAATGAGTTTGATTTGGGTGCATTTGCAAATTATAGTTATAGTTAGTTTATCAGTGTTCTACACATTGCTCCTTTATTTGATAAGTCATATTTAAACTAAGCATTTTAAAAGCCAGCCCAGGGGCATACAGGAATGTTGCCCTAACTATGATCCACTGTCCCTATGCATTTTGAATGCCAGCTCATTACCTACAGGGATGAGGCCCTAACTTTGATCCAGTGACACTATGCATTATGAAAGTCAGCTCGGTGCATACAGGGATGAGACCCTAAATATGATCCACTGACCCTATGTTCTGTGAAAACCATCTCAGTGGCATATATGTATAAGACTCTAACTATGATCAACTGACCAAACCCCAGTTAGTGATCCAATGGTAAGTGTTTTTGTAGGGGACAAGCCCCCTTGCACCCCCCATATGGTGGCTGCACCCCTCCCCCCACACTCCCTGCTAATTATATATACTAACTCCAAGATTGCACAATCCCAGGAGAAAGGAAATATTCTCCTACTGGGGATTGTTAGTCTCACATACCTGTTCACCACCTGTCTGTGTTGAACAAATGGTGTTGATCTTTATGGTGTTGCATCACTTGTTGTTCACATCAGTGCTCAGCACCAATGTGTGTGTGTGTGTGTGTGTGTGTGTGTGTGTGTTTATATATATAAATATATATATATATATATATATATTTATATATATATATATATATATATATATATATATATATATGTACACACACACACACACACACACACACACACACACACACACACGCACACACATACATACCACATTATTAATATTAATATCTATCTGCAGCTCATTTCAGATGTCATACATATCAACATGTTGCATCCATCACACAGTAATAGGTGTGTGACAATAGGAGGTACTGCCAGCTATGCCAGGAAAAGTAGGGCAGTGGATGTATGACTTGTGCCAGGACAGCTAGCCAGAATTTTGTAAATAATTCTATGTCATTTGTATATCAAACTCATTTGTACAGATGCTTTTGCTGAAAATGTATTTGTGAGGTTTGTTAGTGTTAAAATGTATCAATAGTGCACCTTGCTGGAATGAAAATAAATGTACATGTATCACTGTAACTGAATTAAATGTATATGTTTTACTAGAGGATACTGGGACAGCAAGGGTTAACCAGCTGGCTTATTTTAAGAAAAATAAGGGAAATGTAAATGAGCTGTTAAACCATTAAAATGGCACTCTTTTGTAAAGTAAAAACAGGAGAAGCCCCGGGCACTGCCATAAACATTTAATATGTGTACAGTAGCCTTCTATGCTAAATTCCTGTCTCAGCTTCAAATGGGGTTACTGTGGGAACCTAGAGTCAGGTGACCAGATGAGGTCATTCTGCAAGCCATCTTGGATATTATATTTTACAGGGAGTAATCTCTGACCATGGAGTATTCTGTTTTGGGGAACCTGACTAGAAAGACTGCTCACATATTTCATTGTGCCTTGCTCTATCAAGTAAGTTATTAGGGAATAATAATTCTTCTAGATTCAGTAAGGAATATAGTGACACTGAGTTTAGAAATTGTTTTTCTTTATTTGTCTGAGTCTGTCCATCAATGTTCTTTTCAATATTTCCTGTAATTTGAACTCTGTGGTTTACTGTGAATATATATTCACTATTTTTCATGTTCGTTTATTATTTATTGTTAAATATATTTAAAATTTTTATCGTGGCTGGCCCTTGTAGAAAGTATTTAACCTTTGAGAGTGCTTATAGTTATTTGGTGACACTGTGTGGGTCACTCCAAAGACCTAGCCATCTTGGTCAACTACTACCATTTGTATTAGTATTAATATTATACAGTATAATTGGACACCCTTTCTTAAGGGCCTTACAGTAGCTGATTGTGGAGTGTATGGCAGCGGTGATAACTATCTTATACTCTGGGCAGAAGGGGACACAACAGGTAAATCTTTGCCAGCCTTTCCCAGGAGTGTGTGTGTGTGTGTGTGTGTGTGTGTGTGTGTGTGTGTGTGTGTGTGTGTGTGTGTGTGTGTGTGTGTGTGTGTGTGTGTGTGTGCGTGTGTGTGTGTGTGTGTGTATGTGTCAGCTACTTGGGGCAGGGCCAGAAAGCACTGCATCTACAGAGAGAGGGTACTGGTGGACCAAACCCTCCAGGTGTACCAGTGGGAAGTCATATTGGGGAAATGGAGGTAGACAGATATAGACAAATCCAGACTCCAAGCTGAGTATGTTCCCTGTGTGCTCTTAATGGAAATTGTGCTTGATGCAGAGAGGTCTGCATCTGGAAATACTGAGTGTATCCATTTGTATTCCAAGTGCACGTCCCTCTCCAGTGACAGTGGTGATGATTCAGACTCCTTGATTATTGGCCCAGTGTGGGGATGTCACATATTGGTTGGCAGTGGTGGGACCATCATTCTTCACAAGGTGCACTTATTATTTCTTAATACAATTATATACCTGATAATACTGCAGTCAGCCTATCATATCTTGCATGCTCTTCAGAAGTATTTTCAGCTGCTTCAATGCCATTAGTGAAACCATAGAGACTTTCACCATTATGAAGGTAGAACTAGGCAAAAGATGGGATAAGTCTGCAGTTATGGAATTTATTCTACCCTTCTCATCACTGAATAAGGTTACTAGGTGAGCCCACCTACATGTAAAGAAAACCAAAATAAATTATAGCATGCCTAAGACTAAGCCAGTAAAAGTAAGAACAATAGGCTTTAATAAATCTGAAAGATTTAGGAAGCAAACAAGAAATTTGGTGGTAGAATGGTGAATAAACATTTGAACTGCTACAAAAACAGGTGACAAAGTTATACATTAAGTAAATCTACAAATTAAGAATAAAATACAAAAATGGTCTTTCGTGAAGGCACACCAAACATTAAGATAAAACATATTACTCAGGAAGTAAGCATAAAAGGAACTTAAAATTAATTGTTACAGATAATCAGAAAATAACTGAAGAAGGCCAGCAGAAACAGAATTTAATTAAAAAAGATAGTTATGTCAGTTACACTTTCATTAAAAAAAAAAATAAAACATAAGAAAGTCTATTAAAAAGCAGATTAGAATGGCAAAACCTGAGTGTCATACAAAGAAAGTAATGCTATAAACTGAATATTTCATTGTTTTAATAAGAAAGCACAAAATAAATTATTAAAAATAAGGAAAGAAATATATTTTAAGTCTGATGGGATTTCTAAGACGGTGATCTGAAAAAACATCAATAGCTTCACTGCAGTATTCAAACTATGGGCAGTTGTATATCAGAAGAAAACTGAAAATGAACAGTCTTAATTGCTTCCTTATAAAAATATGAGTTTATGCATATCCAGTGAATACTTGCATCCCTACATGGACTTCCACAGACTGATGAATATCACTGGAATGCTTATTATTATGCAACTAAAATTAGAATCATATCATTTAACTATCCAGTAACCACAAAAGAATTTTAAAAGAGTAATCATCACTCTATGGATCTTTCTTTCTGTATTATTTCCAAGGTCAATAAATCAAGCATCAATTTTCCAAGCATTAAGCAAAACGCATCCATGAAATTAATTTTTGTTTAAAGTCACTTCTATGTTTTTTCCTCTATAATGTTAAAAAAATAAACAAAGCTCAAAAGGTCTTCCTTTCAGTGTACGTTTTAAGTTGAAGTTGTTGTTGAGTATTGCCATTTTTCCAAGTATAAAGGAAGAATCTGTCATTGATACTTCTGTTGTCTAAGCTGCTCCCTTTGAAATCAGAAATTATCTGTATATTTGTTTCCTTCCTGAGTAGGTCACTTTTAAAAATGTAATATATTCAAGTGGCTGTACAAATTTAAGTGGACACCTTAGAGTACTTATTAGTCTAATGAAATCCATCTAGGAATGAAACTGCTCACTGATTAGAATAAATATAAATAAACTGGTGTTTATATAAAAAATGTTTAATTGTTCACCTTTACGTTTTCTGTTTTTTGAGAAGGATATAAGGTCATACTGGGTCTGCATTTTTATTTTATTTTATTTATTTATAGATCTAGGTCAGCAGAGATAAGTCTTTATCATAAGAAAAAGGGTATATCAGAATACTACTGATTTGCTTTCTTCATCCTCTTGATATAGAAAATCTTGCAGTCATTTCTGGAAGAAAGCTTCTTTGGATTATTTAAGGGACATTAGAGGACATTTTCAAAGACAACACTGATAAATAGGAGGCGAGAGATATAATAAGTCAGTGTTTCTCAAATAATTATGGCAGCCTTCCTAAAGAGGTTATAGTATGGCTGAACAGGGACCCACGCAAGTCTGAAAATAATATGCACTTAATTAATAATTTGACATTCTTGTATGTGTTTATGTATGTGTATGTTCACAAGCATGCTTGTGCATGTTTGTGAGTGGGCATGTGTGTGTGTGTGTGTGTGTGTGTGTGTGTGTGTGTGTGTGTGTGTGTGTGTGTGTGTGTGTGTGTGTGTGTGTGTGTGTGCATGCGAGTGTATCTGTAGTTCATTTTGTGTCAGTATGTGTGTTACATTGATATTGTTCTGCTTTTAACACATTGCAGTATATGCTTTATCAGAATGAAGACACCAAAAGTACTTTATTACACAAAAGATAAGGATTAAGAACTTTGGTGAGGTGTGTTTGACACCCACTGTGGCTATTTGAGAACAAATGCAGCATTATTTATTTTTATGATCAAATAAGCTGACAACAGAGAGATACAGATGTGACCTGTTTAGCCTTTAGCAAGGATTTTGACAGATTACTGCATATGAAGGCTAGTAGCTTGGTTACCATTACAGTAATTAGAATGAAAATGATACCCGTTTGTTAACTAGGTAGGTCCACTGGACACACATTACCTTTTCAGGGATAACCCAGGAGCGATGCCTGGTTAAGGGTCTATCTCAAGGTCACACAGTAGGTAAACTAGGAATGAGGAAGTCAAACTCTATACCACAGGAACTACAGCATACAGCCTTAATCCAGTACACCAACTGCTGGACTCAAAGTACACCTCAATACAGTGCAAATGGAAATAGAGTACACTCCAAGAAAATGAGTGTGTCAAGTAAACAAAATCTCACAAATGGTATAATCATTTAGAAGGGAAATAGTTAAACTGGAAATGGATTGGGCCTGTTCAAATTAAGTGTCTTTAAGGTAAAAAAATATTGTGAGGAGCAACCAAACCCAGATACAGTAATAAGGACAGATCCGTGATGTTAATTCTAGGAAGAAGCAACAATGCAGAAAATGGTAAATTATTATTCCCTCAAACAAGAATAAGAAAGTTACAAACTTTATTGACAAGACATTTTGAGAGACTCCAAACAGAGTATTGTGTATCATTTTTATGACCTGGAATGCAAAATGAAGAACGTTTAGAGGAGCATGATGCAAATGGCACTTGATCTGAATCAGATGAAAGGATGAAGGAACTATATGGATGTCACAGTGAACCTCTGCAAAAGGAAGGAGAATTGTGTCATACAACAGTCACTGCAAACATTAGCCCAGAGGCAGGTCCACGTGTTTAGTCAGAAGCCAATCTATCATGACAGGAACTTCCCTAAATAAAGAACAAAGTGCTCCAAGCTTTTTTACATTGGGTTTATGTCAGAGGATATCGCACTACTGATGAACACAGCAAAAGAACAAGCCTATACAAATAGGCATCAGCTATGAAGTAGCTTTAAACTTCAAATGATTGAGCAGAGCTTTGTCCTTTTGCCTTTCATTTGCTTTTGTTTATTTAGCTATTATGGGCTTGCTTAAGCATGAACATGTTTACATATGTGGCATGTGAGAATTATTAAAAGCTTCCCTTGATGCCTAGACACAAAATATTGCAATTCATACAACTAAGTATGAAAATAAAGGCAATTCCAAATATTAATGGCCCAAATTTACACGACAGTCATGCTGCATTGCTTTTGCTCTGGATTCACTGTGTCCTGAGCTCTCTGTTGCAGATATGTGGCAGTTTACCTCCATGCCCCCAATCAATAAATATATTATTTCTCATGTTATACCTACTTTGAAAAAAATCAAAAGTTAAAAACTTTGTTTTTCCCTTCCTTTTAGTCATGAAACCAGGAGATCATTGCAGGATTTGCAACAAATAACATTTTACTTAAAAGAAATACAACACAGAGTTTTGACAAAATATAACCTGACAACTCTTAGTGCCCGTGCATGCATTTTTTTAATTAATTCAGTATTCTGGAACTATTAACCAAAAGATACATTAAAATGAAATAAGAGTCTTTCAAGTTGGGAATAAGACAACTAAATTCCAACTGGGATTTTATCCCCCACACTTTATATAACTCCTAGGTTATAGCACTTTAAGGTATGTTAAGTAAAAAAAAAAAAAAAAGTATGAATATTATTCAATGGACTGTACTGCTCTTCCCTGGCTTAACATATGATAAAATACAGCAATTTACATTTTCAGTCAGATTAATTCATTTAAATATAATTTATTCAATTCAGATTCAGCCATTAGTGCATGTACAGTGGTTTGAAGACTGGTAATGTTCTCAGACTGTTCCAGTTACTGAGATATTAAAACTGCTTTATTCAAAAATCAAAGCTGTTTCTTTGATTCCATTTTAGGAGCACCAGTAAGCAATCGTGTCAATTTTAGGTGCACCAGTAAGTAATCATGTCAGTTTTAGGTGCATTAATAAATAGTGACAAACATGGATTGTATGTTGGATTTAGAATATTACACAGGAGAAATTACTGAGTCAGACATCATAATGTGCTGAATACATTTCGCAAGTTAATCTTGTTGAAGTAGTCTGGATGCTATAAAACTCAAGCTGGTAAATTTTACTGGTTTAATTTATGTTTGCATGGAACACCTGTGAATGGCAGCACCTGATAAGGACACATTTCCATTACACATTGGAAGCAGTTGATCTCACCAGACTACAAATGTGGGGCTCTCGGGATGAAATGGAAGAGATTGTGAAACAGTCGGAATTAAAATGAAACTTAACAGCAATGGAAGATAAGGTGAAAAGTGGAATAATGAGGGAGAAGTACTCACAAGCAAGGAGAGTGTGTTGAGCAGATGGCAAGAGTACTTTGAGGGGCTGATGAATGAAGTGAATGAGAGGGAGAGAAGGTTGGATGATGTTCGGATAGTGAATCATGAAGTACAATGGATTAGCAAGGAGGAAGTAAGGATAGCTATGAAGAGGATGAAGAATGGAGTTGGTCCAGATGACATACCTGTGGAAGCATGGAGGTGTTTAGGTGAAATGGCAGTAGAGTTTTTAACCAGGTTGTTTAATGAAATCTTGGAAAGTGAGAGGCTGCCTGAGGAGTGGAGAAAAAGTGTTTTGGTACTGATTCTTAAGAATAAGGGTGAAGTGCAGAGCTGTAGTAACTACAGAGGGATAAAACTGATCAGTCACAGCATGAAGTTATGGGAAAGAGTAGTGTAAGCTAGGTTAATAAGGGAGGTGATGATTAGTGATCAACAGTATGGTTTCATGCCAGGAAAGAGCACTACAGATGTGATGTTTGCTCTGAGAGTGTTGATGGAGAAGTACAGAGAAGGTCAGAAGGAGTTACATTGTGTCTTTGTGGACTTAGAGAAAGCTTATGACAGGGTGCCTAGAGAGGAGTTGTGGTATTGTAGGAGGATGTCGGGAGTGGCAGAGAAGTATGTAAGATTGGTACAGGATATGTACTAGGGTAGTGTGACAATGATAAGGTCTGCAGTGGGAGTGACGGATGCGTTTAAGGTGGAGGTAGGATTACATCAAGGATCAGCTCTGAGCCCTTTCTTATTTGCAGTGGTGATGGACAGGTTGACAGACGAGATCAGACAGGAGTCCCCGTGGGTTATGATGTTTGCAGATGACATTGTAATCTGTAGTGAGAGTAGGGAACAGGTTGAGGAGACCCTGGAGAAGTGGAAATATGCTCTAGAGAGGAGAGGAATGAAGGTCAGCAGGACTAAGACAGAATATATGTGTGTGAATGAGAGGGAGGATAGAGGAATGGTGAGGATGCAGGGAGTAGAGTTGGTGAAGGTGGATGAGTTTAAATACTTGCGAT